>NW_017672342.1:3545-74251 GCF_001879085.1 Nicotiana attenuata
TAAAATGATTACTATGTTTGGCTATGTGTTACTGCAATGAATCCCTATCCCCATTCCCCTTTATGTGCTTGGGCTGTAGTTTAAGACATGGCAACATACAAAGTTGTTGTCATAGATTAAGACTGGGTACTTTGGATCCCAGCCTCTTTCAATCTCCCATACCCCCATTCCCTTATGTGTATAGAGTTAAGGTATAGCCTGACAGCCTCTAAATTGCTGTCCATGGCTGAACCTGACCCTCAAAGGGTCCTAACTCTCTAATTTTTAAGCTGACAAGCTGGTCAGGGGTGTGCCAGCAGCCCAGGTGCTAGGCATGACCACCAGCCTGCCCTGGCTCCCCCCCTAATTCCTTTTCATTGCACTTACACTTACTCGTAAGCCCTTAAGTCCTGCCCCCCTCCTGTGAGCCTTGTCTTGGGACCTTGAGTTCCCTTTGAACTTGGACACTTGAGGGCTGGCCCTTCCACACTGCACTATAATCTGTTCTGCAATAATATTTGGGGTGTAAGCACTGCCTGGAACTCTTGAAGTTCCTCGAAACTTTGACACATCCCAAATAAGAGAAAGGCTTTGAAAAATCCGATTCTGGAAGTTGGTTTATCTCATATTATTAGACTTTGAGTCTGGATTAGGCTGATTAGATGTAGATGTAATCACTGATGTGTTTTCATTTATTCTTTTGATTCACTTGGTCTGTCATAAGCTTTGTAATGAACCTTGTAATAACTACTGGGGTATAGTGAAAAGGGATGGGATAGAATGCATGCCAAAGGGGTAGATACCATGCCTATAGGGTGTATATTGTCTCAATTCTGTATTTTTCACATCGATACCATGCCTATAAGGTGTATATTGTCTCAATTCTGCATTTTCACGTAGATACCATGCCTATAGGGTGTATATTTTCTCAATTCTGCATTTTTCACGTAGATACCATGCCTATAGGTGTATATTGTCTCAATTCTGCATTTTTCACGTAGATACCATGCCTATAGGGTGTATATTTTCTCAATTTCTGCATTTTCACGTAGATACCATGCCTATAGGGTGCATACTTTCTCAATTCTGCATTTTCACGTAGATACCATGCCTATAGGGTGTATATTCTCTCAATTCTGCATTTTCACATAGAAAACATGTCTATAGGATTAATACTTTAAAATGCTGCATTCTTCACATATATACCATGCTCAGGTTTTCTGCACTTCGCAATATATACCATGTCAATAAATCACTGCTAAAATTCTGCACATCACGTAGATAATATGCCTATAGGATTTTTCCTGCATTTTTGCACGTGCATATGTCATTAGGCAATTCCACTTATAGGGCCTAAAATAAACCAATCATATCAATGACCTGCTTAGAAGATCTCTGCATAACAAGATTCGTAACACCTAGAAAGCATGCCTATAGGAGTAATCGATTAAAATCTGAAATTGCCCACTCATCTTTAAAATCAGTAGTAATTCGTTTAAAATGCTCGCAGAACTTACGATACTGTAACTTAAATATTTTTTGCAATCAGTTCGTTCTTCCCCCATCTTTGAACTAATAGATATCATGCATATAGACCCTGTTTAACGCAGATAGATAGTTAGATAATTAATCAATCGTCAGTTTTTCTGCAACTACATCTAAGCAGGACTAATTCGGACTCCCTATCTGGAAAATATGTGGTAGATCAATTCTTCCTACGCTAATTTTAATCAAGGACCTAAACAGTATGTGTAAGACGTGCTAAACAATTCGTTTCTCTAAATGAGGAGGCCTACTTGAGCCTTTAATTGCTTTATCTCCCCATTAAGTGTATTATGTGTTTTTGATTGTCGCCTTAGAATTTTATCCTTTTAAACCTCTGAAAAGCCAAGCTTCCTCCCTTTAGGATTAGTAGTCCTAAAAGCCTCCAGGACTGATAGGTGGGACGGGTAATAGCACGCTGTAGGTAGCGATACCATTCCGCGATTAATACCTTAACGGGGTGGGAAGGGTAGACATGGAGATGATGATCACACGATAACACTATGCGTACGATTGGTTACCGGTGTTGTGTGGATGATCCATGTGATTTATAAACCTAGGACCCCTTTCCTTATGTTACTTTGTTTAGTATCAATAAATTCTGTCTTTTCAATTACCCAAAACTCCCCTTTAATTTTTCACTGCATTACTCATTTTCCTTCTAACTTTTTCTTCTTTGTTTATTCAATGTCTTGACTAATTCTTGCACTTGGACTCTCCCTCAAACAAATTATAGGTTCCAACATGCTTGTTTGCAACCCTTATGTGTAAATTTATTTGTATACTTGTTTACATTAAAGTCACAACATAGCATGGCCGGGAACCACACTAGTGGATCTTGAGGGGTGTCTAACACCTTCCCCTCGAGATAATTTCTAGCTCTTACCCGAACTCTGGTTTTCCAATTCAAAACCCTTAGTGTCCTAATGCACTTAATCATTAGGTGGCAACTCTTCAATTCCAAAACCCAATTCCCAAACGGGAATAGAGTTGTCTTCCCAAATGTCGTAAACCCGATTTCGCTTTAGAAAAAGGGGGCGTTGACAACAGGGATCCCACCGGAGACCACTACTCAAAAACTAAGCTTGGACCCGAAGCTCCGCCTGGTGAAACCAAAAAGAGGCCTCAGTCTGAGGCAAAATACGCTTCCATCAAAGATGAGGTAACCAAACTTCTTAAAATAGGATCCATCCGGGAAGTAAAGTATCTCGAATGGTTAGCGAATGTAGTAGTAGTCCCTAAGAAGGGAAACAAACTTAGAATGTGTGTAGATTATAAAGACCATAATAAAGAATGCCCCAAGGATTATTTTCCTTTGCCTAACATTGATCGTATGATCGATGCCACGGCCGGCCACGAGACTCTCAATTTTCTCTATGCCTACTCCGGGTACAACCAAATACAGATGAACCCGAAGGACCAAGAAAAGACCTCGTTTATCACTAAGTATGGCACCTACTGTTATAATGTAATGCATTTGGACTAAAAAATGTTGGGGCAACCTATCAACGCCTAGTAAATCGAAAGTTCGAACAACAAATAGGGAAATCTGTGGAAGTTTATATTGATGACATGCTAGTTAAGTCCCTGCGAGCAGAGGACCATTAGCATTTGTAGGAAACTTTTGATATACTGAGGAAATACAATATGAAGCTCAACCCAGAAAAGTCCACGTTCTGGGTTGGCTCGGGCAAGTTTCTTGGATTCATGGTGTCCAATCGGGGAATTGAGATCAACCCCGATAAAATCAAAGCTATCAAAGATATCAGGTCGAAGATAATGTAAAGGCCGTGTAGAGGTTAACGAGGCTCATTGCCGCCCTAGGGCGATTCATTTCGAGATCCTCAGATTGGATTCACCGATTCTTCTTACTACTTAAGAAGAAGAGCAATTTTGCATGGACCCCAGAATGCCAGCAGGCCTTGGAGGAACTAAAGCGGTATTTATCGAGCCCACAACTGCTTCATACCCCGAAAGTGGACGAACAACTTTACTTGTACTTAGCAGTCTCGGAGATAGCGGTAAGTGGAGTCCTGGTCCGAGAAGAACAAGGTACGCAATTCCTTGTCTATTATGTTAGTCGGACCTTAGGTGAGGCCGAAACTAGGTATCCTCATTTAGAAAAGTTAGCGCTCACTTTGATAAGTGCCTCTAGGAAATTAAAACGATATTTTCAATGTCATCCCATATGTGTTGTAACAACTTATCCCCTTCGAAATATTTTTCATAAACCCGAGATTTTGGGCGATTGGCCAAATGGATCGTGGAAATCAGCGGGTACAATGAGTATCGACCCCGAACAGCCATCAAGTCTCAAATCTTGGCAGACTTCTTGGTTGACTTCACATCGGCCCTAGTACCCGAGGTTGAAAGAGAATCGTTAGTCAACTTGGGTACATCTTCGGGGATCTGGACCCTCTTTGTGGACGGTGCTTCTAACGTAAAAAGGTCCGGACTCGGCATCGTGCTAAAACCGCTCACTGGTAAAGTGGTTAGACAATCTATTAAAACTGTAAAATTGACTAACAACGAGGCCAAATATGAGGCCATGATTGCAGATCTCGAACTAGCCAAAGGCTTGGGAGCAGAGGTGATCGAAGCCAAATGCGACTCCCTCCTCGTTGTGAATCAGGTTAACGGAACCTTTGAAGTTCGGGAAGAACGAATGCAAAGGTACTTGGACAATATACAAGTAACTCTACGCCAGATCAAAGAATGGACTTTGCAACATGTGCCTCGAGATCAAAATAGCAAAGCCGATGCCCTCGCAAACCTAGGCTCGTCAGTCGAAGACAACAAACTCAATCCGGGGGATGTTGTACAACTCATGAGGTCAGTGGTCAAAGAAGGCCATGCCGATGTAAATTCCACAAGCTTGACTTGGGATTGGAGAAACAAGTACATAGAGTATTTGAAGAACGGAATACTTCCTTCAGATCCAAAGGAGTGGAAGGCCCTGCGTACAAAGGCAGCCCGATTTAGCTTGTCCGAAGATGGAACCTTACTCAGGAGGATGTTCGACTCTGCTAGCGATATGTCTGGGACCGGGTGATACCGAGTATATTTTGAGGGAAGTCCATGAAGGCACATATGGGAACCACTCGGGCGCCGAATTACCGGTTCAAAAGGTAATCCGAGCAGGCTATTACTAGATTGATATGGAAAAAGATGCGAAGGAGTTTGTGCAAAAATGTGATAAATGTCAAAGGCATGCTCCGATGATTCACCAACCCGGGGAGCTGCTGCATTCGGTTTTGTCCCCATGGACGTTCATGAAGTGAGGGATGGACATCGTCGGCCCTCTTCCATTGTCACCAGGTAAGGCTCAATTTGTTTTATTTATGACTGACTATTTCTCTAAGTGGGTTAAAGCACAGGCCAACCAGGAGGTCAGGGAAAAAGAAGTCATCGACTTCATTTGGGACCATATCATATGTCGATTTGGGATACCATCCGAAATTGCATGTGACAAGGGAAAACAGTTTGTCGGCAGCAAAGTGACCAAATTTCTCGAAGGCCTCAAGATCAAAAGGATCTTATCAACACCTTATCACCCTAGTGGAAATGGGCTAGCCGACTCAACCAACAAAACCATAATACAAAACCTCAAGAAAAGGTTGACCGACGCCAAAGGAAAATGGAGAGAAGTCTTGCTCGAAGTCCTTTGGGCGTATCGCACAACTTCAAAGTCCAATACCGGGGCTACCCCGTTCTCTTTGGTTTATGGCACTGAAGCTTTAATACCTGTCGAAGTTGGGGAGCTGATGTGTGGCTATAATTATATATTTTTAGTACATTACTTACTCTAAATTTAGGTGATTTAACGCTAAACTACACTATATTTGTGTTTAATTGAGTTATTTTATGTGTAGGTACATTGGATATGAAAGTGTGAGCAAAATGAATGCTTTGGAAGAAAAAGTGTAAATAAAGCAGTAAGCAGGCGAGGTGATCTTTGTAGCTCGCGTTAGAGCATGTGAGGCAAGGCATTTTGCTCGCCACAAAGCAGGCTCCGCAAGGGATATCGCGAAATGAAGCACACTGGAAAAGCTGGCGCCGCGAGGCCTGAGGCGAGCTGGAGCGTGCCGCACGGTCTATAGCAAGGGCATTCCAGATTTTAAAAGCCTATTTCATATCCTTGTTGGATTTGGACTTGGGCTATTTTGTTTAGGTCTTTTCCTACACATATAAATAGTCATTAAACACCACTTTTGAAGGAGTTTGCTGACCAGAGGCAAGAATATCATGTGGAACAACTTTTAGGGGAAAGAATCATCGAGTTCTACATTCCTTCATATTTTCTTTGTAATTTGATTATGCAAAATACTTGGGAAATTGTTACTATGAATATGAGTAGCTAAACTTCTAATCTAGGGTTTGATGGAACCTGTTGAAGGATGATTTCTCCATTGCGTTTAATATAAATTTGCCATTTACTTTTCTCTACTTGTTCAACTATATTATTATTGTTGTTGGTTGAAGGGCCCTCAATTGACTGTGCCTATTTAGTGTATATTGCTCGAGAGAGAGTACGCATTGAGGTATTTGTTAAACAACACCACTCCTAACGTATTTGAGAGATCAATTCGGAGGGTTTAAAGGCTGGATTTGAGATAACAAAACCTTGGTGCGATCATAGTGAGCGGTAAATTAGTGCTAGCTAGCGTAGTTCGAGAGAATACGTCTAGTAAATTATGGTAGTTGCTCGAGAGAGAGAGCTACACACTCAAAGTACTCACGAACGGTAGAGAAAACTTGCGTGAATTTATAGGAACCATAGCGGGGAAGATTCCGACAATAGGGGAAATCAAAATCCTAGACCTTTCTAATCTTGTCTACAACATTTGCTTTGTTAGTAGTAAAATTACAGATTTTTAATTACCTTGCTTTTATCTAGTAAACAATCAACTCATTGGTCTATATTTCTGAAGGTTGAATATTTGGATTCTTATGAAACTAGTGGTTGTGATTAAAAGGTTAATTCCCTATGGGATTCGACTCCGGACTTGTAAACCGGATTATATTTGCAACGACCGCTTGACCTCTTAGGAGGCATAGTTGGGCGATTTTAGCGCCGTCGCCGGGGAATTAACGGTGTTAGTAGTTACGGCTAAAAGAATTGTTAGAATTCGTAGTTTATTGATTTTATTCAGCTTTCTCGACTTGAAGCTCATTATATTGGAACTCTAACATTTGAAGTCTTGTGTGTTACAGGTGCATGTCGAGAAACTCCTCAAGAAATGGTGAATTGTATGAAGCATTACCGAACCCTGAGAAAGTTGTTCAAGGCACTAAACCGAGCAAACAAGAAAGATAAACAACAACAGAACGAATCGAATCAGACATGGGTGACGTAGTAGACAACCCAAACAACAGAAACAATGGGAATGACCCGAACAACCAGGGTGTGGTACATCTTGTGCCAGAAGCAGCCTTGTATGATTGGGCACAACCCACCGCTAAAAATCTAGCAACCGCAGTTGCAGTCCCTCAGATACAAGCCAAATCATTTAAAATCACAAACAACATGCTATATTTGTTGCAGAACAAGGGCTGTTCTCGGGGTCTTACATTGAAGATCCTCAGCAGCATCTAAAAAAATTTCTTGTCGATATGTGTCACACAAAGGCAACCAAATGTGACACCAGAAGCAATAAGGCTTTTGTTGTTTCCATTCTCAGTGATTGGAGAGGCTCAAAATTGGCTCAATTCGCACCCCATAAACTCTATTACCACTTGGGAGGAATTAGTCAAGCAATTTTTGAACAAGTTCTACCCACCCAATAAGACTGCCAAACAAGTTGATGAGATATTGAGCTTCAGGCAGAAACCAGCTGAAACATTGCAAGAAACGTGAGAGAGGTTCAAAGGTATGATGGTTAAGTGTCCACACCATGACATTCCAGATCAGACGTTAGGGCAAAGGTTCTACATGGGATTGGCAGACAGCTTGAAGGCCAATGTTGATGCTTATGTAGGTGGCGCATTTTTGAGCAAATCATTCAGGGAATGCAAGGTCTTACTTGATAAAATGGCTCAAAATTTAGGATGGATGACAAGACTCTACAATCACTCCAGTAGTTCACTCAGTGGCTTTGGACCCAAACAACTCCATAGCCGGGAATATGGCCACTGTGATGACGCAAATGAGTATCCTCACCAAAAAGATTGACGAATCAGGCCAGAAGCAAGTACACATAGTTCACACGTCTAATAGAGGCTTATGTACACCATGTATTAACCAACCATATGTATGCTCGTGGAGTGGTGAAAGTGACAACCAGAACTATCAAGAAAATATGAACTATGTGGGCAATTATGGAGGACAGAGGAAAAGTGGCCAGAATTGGGGACAGCAGAATCAACAGTATAGACCAGCACAGCAGCAGTACAATAATGGCAACAATCCTGGAGCTATGCGATCACAGGGTCAAGTTGTGCCGTACCAAAGACAACAGGGATACAATCAGCAAAATTAGTAGCTAGTTTATCAACAGCCTCAACAACAACAGATAGTGAGACAAGATGATGGGTTGTCTGAAATTAAAGGAATGTTGCAACAACTGATTGGGTCCAATGGAAAAATGCAAGAGAAAGTCGAAGCACATGACTCAGCGATAAAAGTCATTGAATTCAATTAGGGCAGTTATACATGGCTCTGAATAATCATCCCCAAGGGATGTTGCCTGCAGACACGAATGTCAATCTAAAATAGCAGGGCCAGAAGCAGCTTATGGAGGTAATTTTAAGAAATGGTAGAGATCTTGATCTATAGCAAGAAATTGCTCGCGAAAGCCGACCAACTGAGATACTTGTGCCAGTACCAATTGAGGTAGATGATTCAATAGGGTTAACAGAGGTGACGGTACAACATGCCCTAGCGGAATCAAGCAAAGAAAAAGAGGTTGCGAAGGAGATTGAGTTAGTGCAAGAGAAGGCATTAGAAATAGTGCCCGAGCATGTTCGAACTCAAATCACATGAAAGAAGCGGCCTCTAGCACCCTTCCCACAGAGATTGGCCAAATATCAGAAGGATGAGCAGTATAATAAATTCATGGAGATGTTGAAGCAAATCCAGGTGAACATTCCATTGATTGACGCCTTGAAGGAGATGCCTGGTTATGCAAAAATGATGAAGGACTTGATGTCTCGTAAGTTCGACTTTCAAGACTTGGCCACCGTTTTACTAACTCAGACATGTAGTGCTGTCGTGATGAGACCCATAGCTGAGAAGTTGTCTGACCCAGGGAGTTTCACAATCCCATGCACAATATAAAACTATGCTTTTGCGAAAGCACTATAGGATTTGGGGGCAAGGATAAACTTGATGCCCCTGGCTATCTACAGAAGGCATTGGAAGAGCAAGACCCACATCCACGTTACTACAGCTAGCTGACCGAATGGTGAAGAGGCCATCGGGTATACTTGATGATGTACTGGTGCAGGTTGGAAAGTTTGTGTTTCCGGCAGATTTTGTCATTCTGGACTGCCGAGTTGACGAGAAGATTCCTATAATTTTGGGAAGGCCATTCTTGGCCACTGAGAGAGCTCTAATTGATTGCGAAACTAGGGAGCTAAAGATGAGGCTGAACGATGAAGAGATAACGTTCAATATGCAGAAGTCTATGCGGCGACCCAGTGAGTTTGCTAATTGCTCTCCAATAGACGTTGTGGACGTAATTTTGTAGGAGGAATATGAGGCTCTGAACGCTAAAGACCCTTTAGCAGCCTGCCTCATGAACCTAGAAGAGGTAGATGGTGAGGACTTGGCGGAGTGGGTTTTGGCCCTTGAAGGCCAAGGGTACTAGAAAAGAGAGCTCGAATTCGAGCCTTTACACTTAGAAGAAAGAAAGACCCCTCCAGCTAAGCCATCAATTGAAGAGCCACCACAGTTGGAGCTAAAATTGTTACCGTCGCACCTCAGGTATACTTTCTTGGGACCTAACTCAACTTTACATGTTATTATCTCATCTAGTTTATTAGATGTGCAGGCAGAATAGCTTTTGCAGGTGTTAATGGAGCGCAAGACTGCAATTGGTTGGACCTTTGCAGATACTAAGGGTATCAGCCCGGCATTTTGTATGCATAAGATTCTACTGGAAGATGGGCACAAACCTTCCAGAGAACATCAAAGAAGGCTGAACTCCTGCATGAAAGAAGTGCTTAAGAAAGAAATGATCAAGTGGTTAGATGCGGGAATCATCTTCCCCATCTCTAATAGTAACTAGGTTAGCCCAGTTCAATGTGTGCCAAAGAAGGGTGGAATGACGGTAGTGCAAAACGAGAACAACGAGTTGATCTCAACTAGAATAGTCATGGGAAGAATTTGTATGGACTACAGAAAATTGAACAAGGCCACTCGAAAAGACCATTTTTCGCTACCATTCATTGATCAGATGCTAGACAGATTAGCGAAGAGGTCCCATTTTGCTTCCTGGATGGATACTCGGGTATAGCCAGATCTCTATTGCCCCGAAAGATAGAGATAAAACATCATTCACCTACCCTTATGGCATCTATGCCTTTCGGAGAATGCCGTTTGGTATATGCAACGCACCCCCCACATTCCAAAGGTGCATGATGGTCATCTTTATAGATATGGTAGAGAAAAAAATAGAGGTTTTCATGGATGACTTCCCAGTGGTGGGGAACTCATTCGATGATTGTCTTATGAACTTAAAAAGAGTATTGAAGAGGTGTATGAAGAATAATCTGGTATTAAACTGGGAAAAGTGCTATTTCATGGCACATAAAGGTATAGTCTTGGGGAACTTAGTGTCGAGTGCATTGATGTGGATCGCGCAAAGGTTGATTTAATAGAAAAGTTTCCACCACCCACTTCCGTCAAGGCAATAAGAAGCATCCTGGGCCACGCCGGTTTCTTTAGGGGATTTATAAAAGATTTTTCTTAAATTGCTAACCCGTTGTGTAAATTGCTTGAAAAAGATCACCCTTTTGTGTTTTCTGATGACTGCAGAGTAGCTTTTGAGGAATTGAAGAAGAGGCTGGTGTCTGCACCTACAATAGTTGCACCCTGGGAGCAACCATTTGAGCTGATGTGTGATGCAAGCGACTATGCAGTGGGAGCAGTTCTTGGGCAGCAAAAAGATAAATCCATGCATCCAATCTACTACGCAAGTAGAACCTTGAGTGGTGCCCACTAAATTACACAGTGACCGAGAAGGAGATGGTAGCAGTGGCCGAGAAGGAGATGGTAGCAGTGGTGTTCGCATTTGACAAATTCAGGTCATACCTGATAGGCTCGAAGGTTATTGTTTATACTGACCATGCTTCTCTCAGGTACCTAATTGAGAAGAATGAGTCAAAGCTGCGCCTGATTCGATGGGTGCTACTACTGCAAGAATTTCACTTGGAAATCCGTGACCAAAAAGGAACGAAGAACCAAGTGGTTGATCACTTGTCTAGGCTGGAAGGAACAGAGAAGAAGGTGGAAGTGGAAGAGATTGCGGAGACTTTCCCGGATGAACAACTGTTGGCCACGAGCCTTGAGGTAGCGCCATGGTATGCAGACATTGCAAACCACATGGAGAGAGGTATTATCCCTATGACCTTTCCTCCATTTAAAAGAAAAAGATCTTTCGTGACTGTCACATGTATTATTGGGATGAGCCTTATCTGTTCAGGATTTGTGTTGATAACATGATCCGGAGATGCATTCCCGAGAAAGACCAATCTTCTATTTTGCGGGCATGTCATGCTTCCCTGTATGGAGGTCATTTTGGAGGAGTAAGGACAATTATTAAAGTGTTGGAGTCGAGTTTTTATTGGCCGACGTTTTCTAAAGATGCACGCTTCTGGGGTGAAAATTTATGATGAGTCCAATGGACGGGGAATATCTCCCGTCGACATGAGATGACCATGAACCCAATTCAAGAGGTGGAAGTATTCGATGTATGGGAAATCGATTTTATGGGACTATTTGTCAGCTCATATAATAACATACTTGTAGCGGTGGACTATGTCTCGAAATGGGTAGAAGCCATGGCACTTCCAACAAATAATGCGAAGGAATTTATTGGTTTCTTGAGAAAAAATATCTCACCCGATTTGGCACTCCAAGGGCAATAATCAGTCAGAGGCACTCACTTCTGCAACCGAGCTTTCGCAAAGTTGTTAGAAAAATATGGTGTTCGCCACAAGGTGACCACCCCATATCATCCACAAACAAGCGGGCAAGTGGAAGTGTCGAATAGAGAAATCAAGAGTGTGTTGACAAATGTTAGTTTGTATGGGTCCACCAAATCGTAGAGTACCTGGTCCTCTACAAGGTTCTACTGAGAGTACTTAATAAAAAAGTATGTAAATGAGGCAGAGGATTTTTACGTGGAAAAATCCCACACAAGGGGATCAGAAAACCACGACCTACACCTGTAGGCTTTTAACTTCACTAACTTGTAATCTACCTATTATAAGCCACTTTACAATACTTCCTATTGCAAAGGATTTACTCAACTAACTTGTGGTACCTTTACCACAAGCCATTTTGTGACTATCCTAGATACAAAGGCTTTTTCTAACTTGTGATGCTATCACCACAAGCCACTTTTTGTAACTCTACGATTACAAAGAATTTTCCTTATGACTAAATCTAGTCACAACATAAACTCAAGGAGTTTACGGATTTACAAGAGGATTCCTAATCAAAATGCTTCTAGGTAAGCAGTTTAGGAGATACAGTAAGTACAATAACAAGGTTACAACTCAACTAAGACAACAATAATCTATCTTTTAGGAACTGGTCCGTAGTAGTGTTCAACCTTGTTCTTCAAGCTTGTGAGGATTGATATTTTTGTTTTTGTAAGAGACTTGAATAAGAAACAGAAGCCTTCCAGTCATGTTTTGTATAAAGCTCATTGTGGGTACATCTTGATCGCATCACTTGAAGTTATGTGAGTACTTTGTTTGGTTATAGAATGNTTAGTTAAAAGAGTTTTTCTTAAATTTGCTAACCCGTTGTGTTAAATTGCTTGTAAAAAGAGTCACCCGTTTTGTCGGTTTTCTGGATGACTGCAGAGTAGCTTTTGAGGATTTGAGAGAGGCTGGTGTCTGCACCTATCATAGTTGCACCCTGGGAGCAACCATTTGAGCTGATGTGTGATGCAAGCGACTATGCAGTGGAGCAGTCTGGCAGCAAAAAGATAAATCCATGCATCCAATCTACTACGCAAGTAGAACCTTGAGTGGTGCCCACTAAATTACACAGTGACCGAGAAGGAGATGGTAGCAGTGGCCGAGAAGGAGATGGTAGCAGTGGTGTTCGCATTTGACAAATTCAGGTCATACCTGATAGGCTCGAAGGTTATTGTTTATACTGACCATGCTTCTCTCAGGTACCTAATTGAGAAGAATGAGTCAAAGCTGCGCCTGATTCGATGGGTGCTACTACTGCAAGAATTTCACTTGGAAATCCGTGACCAAAAAGGAACGAAGAACCAAGTGGTTGATCACTTGTCTAGGCTGGAAGGAGCAGAGAAGAAGGTGGAAGTGGAAGAGATTTCGGAGACTTTCCCGGATGAACAACTGTTGGCCACGAGCCTTGAGGTAGCGCCATGGTATGCAGACATTGCAAACCACATGGAGAGAGGTATTGTCCCTATGACCTTTCCTCCATTTAAAAGAAAAAGATCTTTCGTTACTGTCACATGTATTACTGGGATGAGCCTTATCTGTTCAGGATTTGTGTTGATAACATGATCCGGAGATGCATTCCCGAGAAAGACCAATCTTCTATTTTGCAGGCATGTCATGCTTCCCTGTATGGAGGTCATTTTGGAGGAGTAAGGACAATTACTAAAGTGTTGGAGTCGAGTTTTTACTGGCCGACGTTTTTTAAAGATGCACGCTTCTGGGGTGAAAATTTATGATGAGTGCCAATGGACTCGAAATGGGTAGAAGCCATGGCACTTCCAACAAATGATGCGAAGGAATTTATTGGTTTCTTGAGAAAAAATATCTCACCCGATTTGGCACTCCAAGGGCAATAATCAGTCAGAGGCACTCACTTCTGCAACTGAGCTTTCGCAAAGTTGTTAGAAAAATATGGTGTTCGCCACAAGGTGACCACCCCATATCATCCACAAACAAGTGGGCAAGTGGAAGTGTCGAATAGAGAAATCAAGAGTGTGTTGACAAATGTTAGTTTGTATGGGTCCACCAAATCATAGAGTACCTGGTCCTCTACAAGGTTCTACTGAGAGTACTTAATAAAAAGTATGTAAATGAGGCAGAGGATTTTTACGTGGAAAAATCCCACACAAGGGGATCAGAAAACCACGACCTACACCTGTAGGCTTTTAACTTCACTAACTTGTAATCTACCTATTACAAGCCACTTTACAATACTTCCTACTGCAAAGGATTTACTCAACTAACTTGTGGTACCTTTACCACAAGCCATTTTGTGACTATCCTAGATACAAAGGCTTTTTCTAACTTGTGATGCTATCACCACAAGCCACTTTTTGTAACTCTACGATTACAAAGAATTTTCCTTATGACTAAATCTAGTCACAACATAAACTCAAGGAGTTTACGGATTTACAAGAGGATTCCTAATCAAAATGCTTATAGGTAAGCAGTTTAGGAGATACAGTAAGTACAATAACAAGGTTACAACTCAACTAGGACAACAACAATCTATCTTTTAGGAACTGGTCCGTAGTAGTGTTCAACCTTGTTCTTCAAGCTTGTGAGGATTGATATTTTTGTTTTTGCAAGAGACTTGAATAAGAAACAGAAGCCTTCCAGTCATGTTTTGTATAAAGCTCATTGTGGGTACATCTTGATTGCATCACTTGAAGTGATGTGAGTACTTTGTTTGGTTAGAGAATGAGTGGGCGGACAGTGCAGTGCAGTGCGGCAGAAACAGTGCCGTCAGTCACTTCATTTCCAGTTGTGTCCAATTGACTTTGTATTGCTATGAGGAAACCACAAGAGCATCATGTTCTTGTGTTGGTTCCTAGCTCCTGAAGCTGTAGCAGTTCACCTTTAGCTGGAATCCGTTAAAGCTTGCAGCAATCCAAGTAGGTCAGGTTCCGTATCTGGTTCTTAACAGTAAGTTTGTTAGATCATCAAAACATAAGGCAAGAGTATTTAAGATCTATCAATTTCCCCCTTTTTGATGATGACAAATTTAGTACTTAGTTTCCCCTGAGACTATGCCTTGTCGTAACAAAGGTTTACATGATAGGACTCAGTAACTTAAGAACCGGTTCCCCAATGTGTTCCCCCTGAATCCTATCCTATATTATTCTTCCCCCTTTTGGCATCATGAAAAAGAACAACAGCACAAAGAAGTCTAGCTAAGCTAACTCATGCCACATATGTGCACACAAACATGATAGAGAATAGAACACGGAGAGAGAGTACTGGACATAATAAAAAATGGATTCATATTAATAATGATTTAATATGCCTCTGCCTTTTGAAAAAGGAGGAGGCAATATTAGACTTGTTAACAGGAGCAGCAGTAGTACATCCCAACCATCAAAAAGAAAACAAAAAACATCCACCAAACATCAACAAAGAAACAGAGAAAATAGAAGAAACATATCCAGAAGACTGGTCACTGAAGGGGTTTTGAGGGGGCACTAGGAGGAAAAGGCTTGGTAGCTGCAGCAAGTGTCTGGAGAACGAGGTCTATTTGGGCGTTTCCCGAGTTTTGCTCATTGAGCAGTTCAGCCTTCAGGTTCTCAACTTGCGCCCTGAGATCAACATTTTCCTGTGTCAAACGAACCACTTCATCATTCGACATGGGAACCCCTCGGGCTTGCTGACCTTCCAGGATAGCATTCCTGGCCTTCAACCGACGAATTTCCTCAGCTGCAGAGTTCTGGGCATTAATGATTGAGAAACAGTTGATGTACTTCCTACCCCCCCCCCCCTATACTTTTCCACACACTCGCACTCTTCCAAGGTTGTCTGTGAAAATGTCTGCTTTCGAGTTTCCACTTTACCTATTCCCAGTGGAACCTTAAAGAATTTGAACACCGGAGTAAGCAAGAATCCGTAGGGAAGCCCATGATTACCGTCCTTGAAAGTGGCAACCTTCTGCATGTGTTCAATCATTATGGTAGGCAGACTCACAGGATTGAAACCGTCCAGTTGCTCCATTAGGAATAGGTCAGACTTGGAAGTCACGAACCTCCTTTCTGCTCGAGGCAACAGGACTTTGTTATCTAACTCAAACAGCAGCTGGCAGACAGGGAGTAGTGCTTTCTTATGGATCTGGTCCCCTTTATGATTAGCATTGTCTTTCACCACTGCATTTCTGAAGTTATACTGACAAACATCTCTTACACTTGACACCCCAACTGTAGGAACTTTCAAAATCTCTCCAAGCAATTGCACATCAAAGATGATGTCTACCCCATTTACCAAGGCACATACATGATCGGTATCAACTGGAAATAGACTAGCGAAGAGACTTTGTACCTCCTCCTCATGCACTTTAGGTGCATCAATGTGAAAAAGATGCACCCATTGTTGAAACTCGACCATTTCTAGAATTTGGCACATTCCGGCCATCTCAGAGATTGCGGGGTCAAACGTACGTCCCAACAGGACCTTTTGATGCCTCAGACGCTCAGAGCCAAGGCTGACTTCACTTCTCATTTTCTTCACAGAACTAGGTTCTTCAATAGTTTGAGACTTGCGTTTCCTAAGATTTTCTCCACTGATTTTGCCTTTTCCCTTGGACTTTACTAGTACATCCTCATCACTCACTACCTCCTTCATCTTGGACTTAGATGTTGGCCCTTTCTCCATTGACACAGGCTCTGCCTTTTTCGAGGACCGCCTAACAAGGGTACCAGGTTCCTCAGGAGTTCCTTCTTCCACCTCGACTACAGGGATAGCCTCATCACTAACAGGTACACCATCCTTCACCAACTTTCTCCTTTTCTTCTTACTACTCTTCTTGCTCTTTTGGAGAGTAGAGTCGTAGGCCACTTTGACTTGAAGCTTGGTAGTAGGTCGCTTGATTTCAGACTCAGGGGTGGAGACAACCCTTTTCTTACATATGAACGCATCAAGGGCCACGTTGTCCAGGTCTTCTTCATCACTAGATCGCATTTCAGGTGCTTGAATTTCCAGGGGCACAACATCGAATGCAGGAACAACACTGTCCTGGGGATGAGAGCCCTGACCCGGGTCCTCCGGAGAGGAATCAGGTTCCTCATGTGGTGCCCCCAGTAGTATCTGCTACTGCATCCCTTTTAATAGCCATAATGGCCCCTTCTTCCCCCACACTGAGTGACTCATTTTTCTAGGAAGTAATTTCATGCAATATCCCACCAGCGGATACTACAAACACAGTTACGACATCCTTCTCTTCTTCAATCGGTGCTTCCACAACCATGGAATCGGCGGCAACGACGGCAGAACCCTATGTGAACTCAGTATTGTGACCTTGTTTCCACTTAGGGTTTGACTGGTGGGAACAACAGACGATGGGAAGAACGGAGCAGTAGTTTCAAGGGTTTCTGAGTTGGGAAGAGATTGGGAAACTGGGAAAGGTGTGACTGCAGCAGCAAGAGTGTTAGAGGGTGATGAAGGCTTAGTGAAAACGAGAGGTTCCATAGATGGGTCAGTGATAGTCACAGCTGAGGCAGAGAGATCGGAAGTTTCATCAACCATTGAAAGAAGTGGTGTGACGATCCTTCCCTTTTGGGTGATTCTAAAGTAGGACTTATGGTTAAGAAGAACAGAAGAGAGGGGTTTTAAAAGGAGAGGATAATTATGAAGGGAAAGGAATAGGAACCAGTTCTGAAACGGCGGTTGGGCGTGGAGAATTGTGATGTTTCAGAGGGAGATGGAACATTTTGAATTGAAGGGACGTGACAGCAGGATCTAAAAAGTTGATGACATGGCAGCTGTATTTTGTACCCTTTTTAAGATGTGTATTAAAAGGATGCACAGAGCTACTAACCTTTAGTACAAGAACCTGATTCTTGATTTTTTTTTGAGAGAATCAATCCTCTTTTATCAGTCATGCACTGCATCTATCGCTTCTATGCTCATCGTGCGTGTTTACCTGCAACGGTATTGAAGTGAGTTAGACAGGGCCAAAAAACACTTTGAGCCAATTATTTCTTAAGGATACGAGCCAGCCAAAGAGGAATCGGGTTCTTAATTTGGCTTCAACAGTTCCAGCTTTACTCTGTTTCTTTCAAACTGTTCCTTACTTAGTGCTTTGGTGAAAATGTCTGCAATCTGATCTTCCGTGCTGCAGAACTTCATACATATCAACCCTTTCTCCACATTATCTCTCAGAAAATGATGCCTCACATCAATATGTTTTGTCCTTTTATGTTGAACTGGATTCTTGGCCATGTTGATTACACTAATGTTGTCACATAGGAGGGGCACACTCTCAGTGAGTACCCCAAAATCCTCCAGTTGCTGCTTGATCCATATAAGCTGAGCACAGCAGGATGCTGCAGCTACATATTCAGCTTCAGCTGTTGAAAGAGCCACTGAATTTTGCTTCCTTGTACCCCAAGAGATAAGACATGAACCTAAGAAGTGAGCCATTCCAGAAGTGCTTTTTCTGTCCACAAGATAACCTGCATAGTCTGCATCAGCATACCCAATCAGATTAAAACTGTCACATGATGGATAATACAGCACCAGGTCCTGCGTTCCTTTGAGATATCTCAGTATTCTTTTGGCAGCCTTCAAGTGAGATTCCTTGGGATTTGATTGAAACCTTGCACACAGCCCCACGCTGAAAACAATATCAGGTCGACTGGCAGTGAGATAGAGGAGAGACCCAATGATGCCTCTATACATTGTTTGATTCACAGGAGATCCAGTTTCATCCATGTCCAGTCGAGTGGCAGTTGCAATGGGAGTGTCTATCACCTTTGACGCTTCCATGTCAAACCTCTTCAAAAGTTCCCTGATGTATTTTTGATGACAAATGGAAGTACCCTTTGGGGACTGTTTTACTTGAAGAGCCAAGAAGAAGTTCAATTCTCCCATCATGCTCATTTCAAATTCACTTCCTATAGGTTTTGCAAATTCTTCACGCAGAGAGTCAGCTGTTGCCCCAAAAATGATATCATCAACATGAACCTGAACAATGAGCAGTTCCTTCCTCGTTTCTTTAAGAAAAGAGTGTTGTCAATTTTCCCTCTTTTAAAACCATTTTCTAAGAGGAACTTTGACAGTCTTTCATACCAAGCTCGAGGAGCCTGCTTTAGCCCATACAGAGTTTTGTCCACTTTGAACACATATTCAGGGTGCTCATGACATTCAAACCCTAGGGGTTGCTTCACATAGACTTCTTCCTTAAGGAGTCCATTCAAAAAGGCACTCTTGAAATCCATTTGGAACAGGGTGAATTCTATATGAGATGCAAAAGCGATTAGAATTCTGATAGCTTCCATGCGAGCCACCGGAGCAAACGTTTCATCATAGTCAATCCATTCCTCTTGATTGTATCCTTGGACCACTAGCCTGGCTTTGTTCCTTGTGGTGATTCCATGTTCATCGAGCTTGTTTCTGAATACCCACCTGGGGTCTAGGTACCAGGTGCCACACATTGTTTCTCTCAAACTAATGCAGCTCGTCTTGCATGGTTGTAATCCATCTGCATCTTTCAAGGCTTCCTTGATGTTTTTGGGTTCTATCTGGGAGAGAAATGTTGAGAAGGCAAGTGAATTTCTGGCTCTTGACCTGGTTTGTACTCCAGAATCTAGAGGAGTGATGATGTTTTCTATAGGGTGAGAGCTTTGGTGTCTCCAGTTAGACGCCTGAGGTTCATTCTGAGAGGAGGAAGGTATGTTTGGCTGATTTTCCTCTATCCTTCTTTCATGTGCTAGTGGAGTTCCTTGAACTGCATCAACCACCCTTTCTTCAGCTTCTGTAGTTGTGATTGAGGTGCTTGGTTCTGTTGATGATGAGGCAGCATTGTCTTCATTTGGCTCTTTTACTTGACTCATCATATCTGCCTTTCCGTTTGTCATGTTGATGACTTCACCAGGAACGAGTAAAGGTTCTCCATCTTGATCTTCCTCAGCACTCTTCTCAAATGATGGATAAGATTCATCAAAGATAACATGGACACTCTCCTCAACACATTGAGTCCACCTGTTATATATCTTGTAAGCCTTGCTTTGAGAAGAGTACCCCAACAAATATTCCTTCGTCACTCTTGGCATCGAATTTACCAAGCTGATCCTTTCCATTGTTGAGAACATAGAATTTGCATCCAAATGTTCTTAGATAAGTCGGCTTGGGTTTTCTTCCATTCAACAATTCATAAGGGGTCTTTCAGAAGTGATCTGATCATGCACCTGTTCCCTAAATTGCAGACAGTGTTGACAGCTTCAGCCCAGAAATCTCTTTTAGACTTAAAGGAGGACTTCAAATGTTTTCCTCTAGCACAGGCATCACAGACTTTTTGAATCTTGAATTGTGACATAGGCAGAGCATGGACCAGGTCCTTCTGAATTAGTTTGTTCAGAAGGGAAAAGCTTGCATGGCCCAGTCTTCTGTGCCATAGTTCAGCATCATCGTCAACCGCTTTCAGACAACTCAGATCACCACTCTGTAAAGATTAGAAATCAGCAACATAGATGTTCTTGTATCTTTTGGCCACCAGTACTATTTCACCGGTCACAAGGTCGGTGACTGTACATATTTTGGACAAGAATTCACCTTGTTTCCTTTATCACAGATTTGAGAAACACTCAGGAGACTGTACTTAAGCCCATTGACATAGTATACATTTTCAATAGAATGAGTGAGTGACTTCCCGACTTTTCCAACTCCAAGAATGTACCCCTTTTTGCCATTGCCAAAGGATACACTCCCTCCTTGCAGGGTTTTTAGTGAAAGAAAGTCTATGGTGTTCCCAGTCATATGTTTCGAACATCCACTATCCATGAACCATTGTTGACCGCTTCCTTTCACTGTTCCCTGCGCAAGAGATTAGGAGTTAGTTTTAGGAACCCAAACAAGTTGGGTCCCTTGTAGCAAGCAAGAGGATGAATAAGAGCTCTCTTAGTCCATGTAGGTAATGTGCATTTTTTGTGAGCGGAACCTGGTCCCTCTTTTGTGGTCACAGTTTCAACATCCACTTTGTCTTTCTGAATTGATTGATTCTTGACCTGGACGCCTTCCTTGAAGTGCCCAGTGTTCCCACATTGGGTACGAGGCCAATTATCAGAGACAGTGACGCACTTACTATGAGGGTTGTGAGGAGTTTTCTCCTTTTGGAACCCTGCTCCCTGCCTTTTTTCACTATCATTATTAAGGAAGGCAGTGGTAGCTTCTGAGGACCAGGTCAACTTTAGAGACCTTTCAAGATCATTCATTACTCTTTCTAGATTGGTTTGGAGGAGCTTGTTTTTCTCAGTTTCAGCACACATCCTAAATATCATAGCTTTCACCTCATCTTCAAGCCTAAGGTATTACTCACTCGCTATCTCCTTTCCTCTTTCAAGACTTTCAGGTTTTGACTTAGTCCATGGTTTTACTATTGTTTCCCTTTGGTCTGCAATTTCTGCCAACAGATCACTCTTTTCTTTTCTAAGGATTTTAATGGTTTTCTTATGGTCAGTAACTGCAGCCACTAAGTCTTCTCTAGTATGTTCAGATTCTTCTAGTTCTAAGATCAAGGAATCCCTATCCTCCGCAAGACTACAAAAGGCAGTGATTAAAACATCAGCTAAACACATGAGTTTTTTTGGAGAATAGGATTTCAGATTTCTTTGAACATCCCTGAAGTTTACCTCTTTGTTGCCATTGTCTTCATCATCATCTGATTGAGCCATCAAAGCAAAAGTTGAGTTATATCCAATCTCCTCGCCTTCAACTGCCATCATGGAACTATCACCAGTATTAGGTTTATCTTCAGACTGTTTTGCTTGTGTAGTTCCCTCATGAGTTGTTTGCAAAGTCTCCCATATTTCCTTTGCAGTGTCACAGGTAGAGATTCTGTCGTACTCTTTAGGTCCCATTCCATATACAAGAATTTTCTTGGCATGAAAATTCTTCTCAGCAGCTTTCTTGTCTGCTTCAGTGTATTCTTTGCTGGTTTTTTCCATTGAAAATGGAAATTCATCTAGTACCTTCATTAGAACATATGGACCATCGCAAATGATATCCCATAGCTCACAATCCTCAGCCATGATGAAATCGTGCATTCTAGCTTTCCACCACCAATATTATTTCCATCAAACTTGAGGGGTTGGTATATGGATTGACCTTCTTCAAAATTTAGTGGAGCCGCCATAAGGATCCTTCCTAGGTGTTAGCCCGATAGGAGGAACCTGCTCTGATACCAATTGTTAGTTTGTATGGGTCCACCAAATCATAGAGTACCTGGTCCTCTACAAGGTTCTACTGAGAGTACTTAATAAAATAGTATGTAAGTGAGGCAGAGGATTTTTACGTGGAAAAATCCCACACAAGGGGATCAAAAAACCACGACCTACACCTGTAGGCTTTTAACTTCACTAACTTGTAATCTACCTATTACAAGCCACCTTACAATACTTCCTATTGCAAAGGATTTACTCAACTAACTTGTGGTACCTTTACCACAAGCCACTTTGTGACTATCCTAGTTACAAAGGCCTTTTCTAACTTGTGATGCTATCACCACAAGCCACTTTGTAACTCTATGATTACAAAGACTTTTCTTTATGACTAAATCTAGTCACAACATAAACTCAAGGAGTTTACGGATTTACAAGAGGATTCCTAATCAAAATGCTTCTAGCTAAGCAATTTAGGAGATACAGTAAGTACAATAACAAGGTTAAACTCAACTAGGACAACAACAATCTATCTTTTAGGAACTGGTCCGTAGTAGTGTTCAACCTTGTTCTTCAAGCTTGTGAGGATTGATTTTTCTGTTTTTGCAAGAGACTTGAATAAGAAACAGAAGCCTTCCAGTCATGTTTTGTATAAAGCTCATTGTGGTTACATCTTGATCACATCACTTGAAGTGATGTGAGTACTTTGTTTGGTTAGAGAATGAGTGGGCGGACAGTGCAATGCAGTGCGGCAGAAACAGTACCGTCAGTCACTTCATTTCCAGCTGTGTCCAATTGACTTTGTATTTCTATAAGGAAACCACAAAAGCATCAGGTCCTTGTGTTGGTTCCTAGCTCCTGAAGCTGTAGCAGTTCACCTTTAGCTGGAATCCGTTAAAGCTTGCAGCAATCCAAGTAGGTCAGGTTCCCTATCTGGTTCTTAACAGTAAGATTGTTAGATCATCAAAACATAAGGCAAGAGTATTTAAGATCTATCAACAAAGACCGTGAATGCTACAAGAATGGATTGGCGAAAAAGTTAGTAGATGTACTCTGGGCTGTTCGTACCGCTTTTAAAACTCAAATTGGCATGTCTCCATATAAACTGGTATTCGGGAAAGCGTGTCACTTACCCGTGGAGTTGGAGCATAGAGCTTTGTGGGCGTTGAGGCAGCTGAATCTCGACATGGAAATAGCGAGTACAAGTAGAGTCATAGAGTTGCACGAGCTCGACGAATTCCGTTACCACGATTTTGAGACTACAAGTCTATATAAGGAGAGAATGAAGATGTTTCATGACAAAAATATTCTTGAACGAATTTTTAAACCTGGAGACATGGTAATGCGATACATTCAAGATTGAAGTTATTTTCGGGCAAATTGAAGTCTAGATGGTCGGGACCATTCAGAGTAATACATGTGCATGTGCTATCAAATAGAGCTGTAGAAATTGAGTCTAAGGATAGGACGAATAGGTTTAGAGTCAATGGGCAAAGGTTGAAACACTACCCAGGAATGAGTGATGAAAAAGGAGAGAAAGATATGATACAATATAACGAACCTCAGTATGTGAGTGAAGCATAATCCGGAAAGTCTGCGTCGTGTCGCGACGTTAAATCAGGCGATTCGTGGGAGGCAACCCATTGTACTGTTGCATTCGTCATGTCGTGACGTTAACTAAGGCACTCGTTGGGAGGCAACCCAATTCATAGTTAGAATTTTCATTTTGTTTTGTATGTTTCTATGCACTAACACGTTTTAGCTACATCTTGGTGCATGAACAGGTAATGGAGCCTTCAACTGAGCGTTAGGCCGTGCTTCGTCAAATCTTCAGCGTGCTACAGAGCTCGCCTAGCGAGGTGTATCACGCGACATCCCTTGCGTCGCCAGGTAATTTTTGCACGGGGGAGCTCGTCTAGCGAGGTGTATAGAAAGATGGGTCTCGCGGCAACCCTCACGTCACACGCTTCTCAGCTTGCGTGTGAGCTCGCCTCGGCAGGTATTTGGCTCGCGAGGAGCCTCGCATCACCAGGTAGGTTTTATTTTCATTTTGTTTTGTTTCTTCTAACTCTTCCCCTTAAAACCTAACATAAACATCACTAAGACACACGCCTCAAAAACATCACTGCCCACCTGTATTTCCCCCATCTCACAACACACTCTCTTCTTAACTTGCACAAAAACCCTTCTACTGCCCGCCCCAACTTCATTTTCCCCCTCCCACACAAACCCCATTGAGGATAAGTATTCCTTTATTCCTTCACTCACTTGCAACATCAAGTCAAGAGCAACCTCCACCTAAACATCTAAGGTATGGTTTCTAACTATATTCTCTGCCAAATTTCGAATTGGGTACATACATGCAATCGAATAAAAAATTTGGGGTTGTTCTTCATAGTAACAATGTGTTTGTGTGTCCCAAACCCATAAACCCTATAGGAATGGTATTGTTGTTGTGTGCAAAAGTGGTAGCACAGAAATCCCAAACCGATTTGGGAGGGTGAGGCAATCCCTCATCCCTACAAGCGCTTCCATGGCACTAGTGCATGCTAAGTGTTTGTTAAAATGCCTCAAAGGCATTCTTTGTCCCCATTGGAGCCTGAGTCTCCGGGATTGTAATCCTAGTGCTATGTCGCCGTGCACCACTTGGAATTTTAAGTGTAGGGTGGCTCACTGGTAGCTTTGTACTTCCAAATTATAGACGACATCTTTGTGACGTTGTATTTCATGCTAAAAGAACGCGGTGAAGTCTGAGCAGCCTCGAAAAATTGTTGAACATGATGTGATGAACTCTTAAGTGTGGGATCGCAAAACCATGTTTTAAATGTTGTAATGCGTCTAAAACTGACTGATGCTCACTTGTGTAGGTATGAACATGCCTACCAAGAAGGACACCGGCAAAAGGCAAGGGCAAAGCCATTGCTTCATCCAAGGCTAAGGCTCCCTCTGCACCTCCACCGAAAAAGAGAAAGGGGGGAGGGAAGCCACATCAAGTCAGGTTAAATGACTGCAAGCAGTTGCAGCTATTGTAGCCACTCGTCCACAACCTCAGGGCCAACGAGAATTTGGAATCAAGAGCATACCCCCACATGTTAAGGATTGGTACAAGCATTGTCGGCCGAGACATATACATCCAGAATCTGCTGTTCATGAGCGTCGTCTACAAGCCAAGTACCAAGAAATCTGGAGAGGTATTCATGATATGGGGTTGAGTTATGTGTTAAGAAACTCCGGAGATATCAATGTCAATCTCGTGCGGGAGTTTTATGTCGGTTTTGATCCAAAAGATCCTGAGCAGCTGATGCCTATTCGGGGAAGGTTGATTGATTTTTCAGCCTCGACAATATGCAATTTCTTAGGTGCACCGGATGTTCCCCAGGAACTGTTGGACAATTTCATCACCCGTCCTACATATCGAGAGATGAGACACACTCTTTTGTGGTGTCAATTCTTTGGCGGCTTGGGTTCGGGACAAGAAAATCAATCGCCATAGGAAATTCCCTAAGAAGAAAATGAAGGTAGAAGCGCAAGTGCGGTTAAACCATGACACCCTTATTAGCCGAGAAAGGACTTGCATGTTATATTTCTTAATGATGGGACAAAAGGTGAATGTAGGTCACTTGATCCGCTACCACATAACCCAAGTGAGAACTAGTAAGAAAGTTGATCGAATGCCCTTTGCAAACATGCTGACACAATACTTGTGACAAGAAGAGGTGGAGGAGGAGAAAGCTTTCGATCACATCATTGCTCCGTCCCTACGACTAATGGACATCACAAGTGTCCGGGTTATGGAGGAGAATTCCACGACTTCACTGACAGGGGCTGAGCGCAATGCACGCAATGACAGCTGTATGGCCCATTTATATGGGATGATGGACTTGTATCTTCGGATTGGGGGACGGCCAGCTACTACAGCGGAGAGAGCCATCTTGGAGGAGCAGTTCCCGCTCAATCCTCATGCTCAGCAGCTGGTTGGACTTGGCCATGGCTACCGACTCCCAGAGGATGAGGATGTCAACACACCAGAGCAGTCCGAGGCCGAGCCGGAGTAGTCTGAGGATGATGATGATGATGATGATGATGAGGAAGAAGCAGAAGATGAGGAGTGGACAGCTGCAGATGGAGACTTCGAGGATGAAGGCGATGACGAGGCTTGATCAGGGAGTTTTCATACCACCCTACTCGTTTATTTGTTTTGTTACTTTGTTTATGCATTGAGGACATTGCATGAATTAAGGGTGGGTAGTAACTGGTAACTAGTAACTTGTAGATATTAGTCTTGTTTATTAATCTTGTTTTTTTAGTTAGTGTCGTCTTTACTGGAAAAAAAAGTAGAAAAATTGGACACTTCCCGACGATGGATCTCATAGACAGTTTTCTTGAGAGAACTAAGTCTAAAGAAAAAAAAAGATTTTCTTTGGAGGTAGTGTAGTAATTCCCCCTTCGTTTTTCTTTGTGTCGCGGTTCTTTTCTAAGGGTTTTGTTTGAACCGGGTCTAGTTAGTTTTAATTTTTTTGGAGTAGGAACCATGGTGGTATGAATAGAATTGAAGCAATGTCTCTTGACTGTGTTATGCCTTGAGAATAGTGAGTACTCTGGTTGTGACGCTTAGGTTTAGTTTTTACTCTAGTATAAGTACCTTAAATCGCATAATCTTAACTTTGCTCAAATGCTTTAACTAGAGTGTCTTGATAAATCCAGAGTGAGTTATATGCCATGTGTGTGTGAGGTTTGTGTGTATTTTGTGCATCGCAATTGATGTCTAGAACTTGCCACGTGTGTTTGCAAAGCGAAATAGTAGTTCTGTTCAGTCTGGGAAGTGATATAGGCGTTTCTTTGTTGAGCCAGATATATATAGTTTACCCGCCTAATTGTTATGTAACGTAGTTAACCCCTTTGAGCCAGTAATCCTGTTTCTTTGGCAACCACATGCCAAGCCTTACCCTTTGTTTGAATTAAACAACTATTTGAACCTTGTTGCCTCTCATGAGCACTTAAGTTGTTATGAATTATGTAAAAGTTAAAGTGTGTGGTGGTGGTTCGGCTTTTGAGTGGAAAAAAATGAAATGGAGAAAGGTGCACTGCTTTGAAAAAAAATATAAAAGCCACTTGAATTGAAGGAACAAAAATATAATAGTTGTATTATTGTGAAGAATATTCCTTGATGGTGGTAACTTTTGATGTAATTGTGCTTAAAGAAGTATGGGGTAATATACATTAATGTGAAGGTGGATTTTTGGTTTGGCATAAGTATGGTCTTGAATGTTAAAGTATATGTATTAAAGTGCTTAGGGAGGTGTAGTCACTCTTATATCCAAATGTATCCTACCCGACCCGCGACCTACATTACAACCAATTAAAGTCCTACTTGATCCTAGACTGAATGAGCTCGATTAGTAGAGTAGTACACTACGGGCAAGCTTATGGTGCATCTTTTGTAGCATATGAATGTTATTTCTGAGAGTGAGTGAATTCTTTCTATATTGAGTTCCTAATTGCTCTTAAATGTATTGTGGGTGGAACTAATCTCTTTTGTTATGTGAGGTCACTTGATTCATGAAGGAAAGGTAATGTCATTGACCTCTATGTTAGAGTAAGTGAGTGAGTTGTGAATAATGCATGGTACTTGTGAATCAAATCTTGAGGTGAGGATGTTACACCTTTGTGCTTAGTCGATTTTAAAGATTTTTGGTGTGATGAGTTAGGATAATTGTTTAAAAAGGTCGTGTCTACATAAAGTGTAGTTTGATTGCTCGAGACGAGCAACGTTTAAATGTGGGGTAGTGATGTGTGGCAATAATTATATATTTTTGGTACATTACTTACTCTATCGTGCTTTAACGCTAAACTACACTATATTTGTGTTTAATTGAGTTATTTTATGTGTAGGTACATTGGAGATGAAATTGTGAGAAAAACGAATACTTTGGAAAAAAGTGTAAATAAAGCAGTAAGCAGGCGAGGCGAGCTTTGTAGATCGCGTTAGAGCATGTGAGGCAAGGAATTTTGCTCGCCACAAAGCAGGCTCCGCAAGGGATATCGCGAGATGAAGCACGCTGGAGAGCTGGCGCCGCGAAGCCTGAGGCGAGCTGGAGCGCGCGTTGGAGCTGGCACCGCACAGTCTATAGCAAGGGCGGGCGTTCCGAATTTTAAAAGTCTATTTCATCTCCTTGTTGGGTTTGGACTTGGGATATTTAGTTTAGGTATTTTCCTACACATATAAATAGTCATTAAACACCACTTTTGAAGGAGTTCGGTGACCAGAGGCAAGAATAGCACGTGGAACAACTTTTAGGGGAAAGAATCATCGAGTTCTACATTCCTTCATCTTTTCTTTGTAATTTGATTATGCAAAATACTTGGGAAATTGTTACTATGAATATGAGTAGCTAGACTTTTAATCTAGGGTTTGATGGAACCTATTGAAGGATGATTTCTCCATTGCGTTTAATATAAATTCGCCATTTACTTTTCTCTACATGTTCAACTATATTATTATTGTTGTTGGTTGAAGGGACCTCAATTGACTGTGCCTATTTAGTGTATACTACTCGAGAGAGAGTATGCATTGAGGTATTTGTTGAACAACAACACTCCTAACGTATTTGAGAGATCAATTCGGAGGGTTTAAAGGCTGGATTAGAGATAACAAAACCTTGGTGCGATCATAGTGAGCGGTAAATTAGTGCTAGCTAGCGTAGTTCGAGAGAATACGTCTAGTAAATTGTGGTAGTTGCTCGAGAGAGAGATACACACTCAAATTACTCACGATTGGTAGAGAATACTTGGGTGATTTTATAGGAACTGTAGCGGGGAAGATTCCGACAATAGGGGAAATCAAAACCCTAGACCTTTCTAATCTTGTCTACAACATTTGCTTTGTTAGTAGTAAAATTACAAATTTTTAATTACCTTGCTTTTAGTTAGTAAACAATCAACTCATTGGTCTATATTTCTGAAGGTTGAATATTTGGATTCTTACGAAACTAGTGGTTGTGATTAGAAGGTTAATTCCCTGTGGGATTCGACTCCGGACTTGTAAACCGAATTATATTTGCAACGATCGCTAGACCCCTTAGGAGGCATAGTTGGGCGTGATTAGGAGCCAAGCATCATATTCCGATACGCGACAAAGGAATCAAATAACGAGGCCATGAATACAATCCTAGAACTATTGGATGAATGACGTGAAGCTGCTTTCGTTCGATTGGCCGCCCAGAAACAATGAATCGAGAGGTATTACAATTGAAGGGCCAAACTTCGACACTTTAATGTCGGGGACGTGGTACTAAGGAAGGTAACGCTAAACACCCAAAATCCAAATGAAGGAAAATTGGGTCCAAACTGGGAAGGGCCATACTAGATTCTCAAAATCAAAGGAAAAGGATCCTATAATCTCAGCACAATGAACGGCGAACAACTACCAAGCAATTGGAACATATCGCACTTAAAACGGTACTATTGCTAAGGTACGGCCCCTTCCATTTTCATTTATATTTTGAACTAACTCTTGCTGGTGTTCGATCAGAAGCAGCAATGGACTCCTTGACACAAAGTCTTTAGGTCTAAAAGCACGCGTTGCACTTTTTTTTCCTTAGACCGGTTTTGTCCCAAATGGGTTTTCCAGCGAGTTTTTTAATGAGGCAACCATTGATTGTGCTAACTTGGAACAATTCAACAGTATCTGAGGCTTCGTTACAATCAACCTCGAATACTGGGGGCTTTACCCTCGAATGTCAACTTTGTTGCGATCAAATTACCTCATGGCATCAGGGTCTCGATAGAAAAATTTGTAAGGGCCAAACGGTCAAACGAGTCGTGCCCGCGTAGTTTGCTCGAGCCCTGGAGCAGAATATGTACGCATGTATAATCAATTATAAAGAGAAGTATTTTTCCTTGCCAATATCTCATGCCTTAGAAAAATTTCTCTACTTTACGATTTCATACTCTTGATATATTATGTAAACATGCTTAAGGGCCAATCACAACTAGAGTTCGGATTATTACCCCTATGCTACGCTCGGGGACTGCCGTCCAAAAAATTAACGAGATCAAATTATTAAAACTTCGAGATCATTAAGACCTTTTAGGCGACTCTCAATTTTTATAGGCCACGGCCGCCCCGCTCAAGGACTGACGCTTCGGGAAATCTCGAAGTGAAACGGGAAAATAAGCCCAAGGGGAAAATCCCAAACTAAAGAGACTATGACCAAATTAACACGGTTCAGAGACGTCTGAATTTCAAAACAAAACAGGCCTTCGAATTCTTTCATAAACCGGTTAAAAGGGCTACCCCTGGCAAAATCATAAAAGGCTTCGATGATATCGAACCTCGAAAACTCTAATGAGTACGAAATTGTTCGAACTCTCGAACAAGTTCCTTATTTCACGCTAAGGCATTACAACCTTTGTGAACACAAATGATAAACAAATGGAAAACTTTGAAAGCTGAAAAGGGTAGAAAAAGCCTTTTATATATGATTAAACGACCGCTTACAAAGGCCAGATCGGCCAAATACAAAATTTACGAAGGCCTAAGGGCTACTTTCACTTCGAGTTCAAGAGATCCTTCTCACTCGACTAGAAAAACTAAGGACAACCTAATTCCGAGTTCGAACATGTCCTCACTCGATCATTAAGCTTAAGGGATACATAAACTTAAGTTCGAGTTATCATTCGGGGTCCATCAATTAGAAAAGGTTGAAGGCAAGACTTATTATCTGTCACGACCCAATTTCCGAACCTGGTCGTGATGGCGCCTCTCGTGAAGACAAGGCCAGCCAGACCAATACAGAACACCTCCTTTAAGCAGTTATTTACCATTAAGCAATTATGAAGCATGATTTAATAACAATAAATTCGCGGAAACATAGATAATAATAGTAGAACCATCCCTACACAGCCCAAACCGGGGTGTCACAAGTCACGAGCATCTATTAAAGTATGAGTACAACTACGAAGTCTGAAATATACAAAATAGGACTGATAAACAAAAGGAAGAAATGTGGTGCTGCGAACGCTGGCAGTCACCTCGCTAAACTCCGATAACTAAGCCTCCGATCAGCTCAAAACCCGCTTCCGGGGAAACAAATACTTGCATCTGCACGCGAGGTGCAGGGAGTAAAGTGAGTACTCCAACCCAGTAAGTAATAAGAGTAAATAAAGACTGAGCGGTAGGAAACAATGAATCCACATTCACGTTAGGCTCAATAAACACAACAGACTTTCAAATCATAATACGAGTCAACCTTCCCTTTTAAAATCCAACTTTTAGTAAAAATCATTTTTGAAATACCTTCCAGCAGTTTCAGTAGGGGTTCAATACCATTTAAAAGAATAATAGCGATTAAAGCCATAATCGGCCCCTCGGGCAAAGCATAGTTCGTAAAACAGCCCCTCGGGCAAAACAGTAATCATAAACACTTCATAATTTGAAAATCTCGGTGGAAATAACCAAATGCCAAATCAGTGATTAATTTCTGAACATCATATAAACCCCAGTTTAAATAAAGGTTGTTTTAAAACATTTGTTTAACTTTCCGACAGAGGCTCAATATAAAGATGAGTGGAAACAATCGATAAATCGATAGAAACTCCCTTAAAAGGGGAGTGAAATCAACAAGTTCATAAACAGGCCTCTCAGGCAAACATCACTCATATGCATGTATATAATTATCGCCCCTCGGGCTAGCCTCTCTGTCACTCGTGACTCAACTCTTACCAATAAGAACTCGTACTCAGCATTCACGCTCGATAGGTACCATATAGTAGNATAACCCACCTGCTTCGCTTCAATATAACATTTCTGTATACCTTCCACCGCCATACACATTACACAACCACTTAGTCTTCCTGAGTCTGAACTCGTACCGCAACATAAAATTTACTTCATTCTCGACTGGAAACATGAAAAGATTCTTCACACACCCATAACTCGGGGCTATACCTCGAATCACGATGGAATTCAAACACCTAATAGTTCTTCTATCATCCAGCAGACCTTCCTCGTCACTTCTAAGTCACATAGATACATCTCGCATCACTAACATACCCATCACGTAGCTATCCAACCGTCACTTCCACTAATAGGGACAATACCGAACATATAAGTTCAAAACACTTGCTCACACAATCAGCGCCTCGGTGCTCCAGCCATAGGCAAAGATCCGGCCTCAAGTCCTCCAGACTGGCCCAACATCAACTCATAGAGAGCACATCTCGTTCCTCGATCAGGGAATCACAAGCCATCAAGGCACATCTGATACTGAGCGCTCATGCGCGCATACGAACGCGTGGAAGGAATTTTCAAGAGTTACTTTTAAGGCTGAATCAAGAACGCACGATAAGAATTCAAGAATATGAAGTTTTCCTAAAGGTTCTGCAGCCTCTCGAGGATAAATACAGACGTCTCCGTACCGATCTGCGAGACTCTACTAAACCTGCTCATGACTCGTGAAACCTAGTAACCTAGGCTCTGATACCAACTTGTCACGACCCAATTCCCGAACCTGGTCGTGATGGCGCCTCTCGTGAAGACAAGGCCAGCCAGACCAATATAGAACACCTCTTTTAAGCAGTTATTTACCATTAAGCAATTATAAAGCATGATTTAATAAAAATAAATTCGCGGAAACATAGATAATAATAGTAGAACCATCCCTACACAGCCCAAACCGGGGTGTCACAAGTCACGAGTCATCATCTCATGATCGCTCGGACCATCAGTAAAATAGGGAGCTCAGCCCAAAACAGTTTCCACATGTTTAAGAATATAGCAATAAAGCCCGATTTGAGTAATAAACAGGTAAAACATGACTGAGTATATGCTTTCAAACAAGTAGAATGAGAAAAGATAGTACAAATGCCCCTAAGGGTCTCAACAAGTCGGCACAAGGCCCCAAACATGGTATACAACCCAAGATATAATAGCATCAAACAATTAACTATCAAGTGCGCATTAAAATAATCGTTCGGGATGGACTAGGTCACAATCCCCTGCGGTGCTCTACCCCACGCTCGTCATCTAGCGTGTAAGTCACCTCAAAGTAACACAGCGATGTGTAATCCGAGGTTTCAAACCCTCAGGACAGTATTCACAATCATTACTTACCTCACGCCGGCCAAACTCTAGCTCGCTATGCCCTTGCCTCTCAAATCGGCCTCCTCGCGCGTCGAATCTGGTCAAAACCACAACGAATACGTTACAATAAGCTAAGGGAACATAACCCAATCGAAAAGACTCAAAAAATATCGAAATTCACGAAATTGGCAAAACCCGGGCCCCGGGACCACTTCTCGAAAAATCAGGAAATTAACATCATCGGATTCCTTATCTCGCCACGAGTCAATACATACCAAAAACTCTCAATTCGGACCACAAATGGCCCCTCAAATTCCAATTTAAAATCTTAAAATGCCAAGCCCTAGTTTCTTTCAATTTAGCTAAATTCTCAAGAATTTCAAGGATAATTCTACAATATAATCGTGTTTTTAACTCATAAAACTTACCTCCAGTCAATCTCCTTCGAATCCCCCTTCAAATGCTCCCAAGTAGCTCTCAAAATGCTCAAAAATGGTGAAAATTAACTTAGCCCCGCGGAACAAAAATGATTAAAAATAACCCTTCTGCCCAGACCTTTTCCGCTTCTGCGGTTAAATAACCGCTTCCGCGACACAGCTTCTGCGGCAAAAGTTCCGCTTCTGCGGAAATCACTAAGGCCCCCAGGAACCGCTTCTGCGACTCAAATTCCGCATTAGCGGTACTGCTTCTGCGGTCAATCTCCCGCTTCTGCGGAAGTCCACTTAAAGTCCAAATCTCGCTTCTGCGGCCTCCCCTTCACACATGCGACCTCGCTTCTGCGGTCCAAATTCCGCAGAAGCGGAAATACCAGAAGCAGCACACTTTTCCCTTTTCACAAGTTCAAAACTTCCCGTTAACCATCCGAAATCACCCCGAGGCCCACTGAGACCTCATCCAAAAGCACCAACACCTCCCATAACATCATCCGAACTTGTCCCAATCATTAAAACACCTCAAACAACACCAAAACCATCAAATTACATCGAGTTCAAGCCTAAGTTTTTCAAAAACTTCCGAAATGCACTTTCGATCAAAAACCCGACCAAACGACGTCCGAATAACCTGAAATTTTGCACACACATCACAAATGACATAACGAAGCTACAGCAACTCTCGGAATTCCATTCCGACCCTTGGATCAAAATCTCACCTATCAACCGGAATTCGCCAAAATACTAACTTCGCCAATTCAAGCCTAATTCTACACCGGACCTCCAAAATCGCTTCCGATCACACTCCTAAGTCACAAATCATCCAATGAAGCTAACCACATCATAAAGACTCCGATCCGAGCTCATATACAAATAAGTCAACTCTTGGTCAAACCTTTCAAATTCAAGGCTTTCTACTGAAACTGTTCTTTCAAATTCATTCCAAATTTTCTTAAAACTAAAACCAACGATCTACATTAGTCATAATACATAACACGGGGCAAGTCATGCTCAAGAACTAGCGATCAAAGTGCAAAAGCTCAAAACGACCGGTTGGGTCGTTACATTATCGGCCCTTACCTTCCCCAAACTCTGGACCCTCGAACACAACTTCATAATCTTACGCTAAGGAATTTTGACCCTTACATGAAATAACAAAAAAGACAACAGATTCAGAAGCCATGGAAGAGAAAAGGTTTCATATATTCATCGCAATCTTTTTACAAGGGCCATATGCCCCGATTAAGAGTTCTTTATAAGGACTGATCGGCCTCAAAATAAAGGCGGAATATTATAAAAAGTACAAAGCCTAAGCAGCACAATCCTTATCGCTAGAAGTATCTTCGCCCTCAGAATATTCTCCACCACCAGATTCACTTAAGTTCTCGAAGTCTTCCTCGGGAAAAGCCAGCCTCCGAGCCTTTGTTTCCTCAGCCCCGACAATCTCGATCTCAATAGATATATCGAAGCTTTAATCACGGGCCCCCTCAAGGGTCTTCCTTCAAGCCTGCCACTTCGCATGATCTACCATGCTCTTGGCTTGCGCTAGGATGACTTCAACATCGGCCTTGTATTGGGTCGCATTAGCCTGAGCCTTAATATTGGCCACGGCTGCCTCAGATCTTGCCACTTTGAGCTCTTTGGCAAACTTGGCTAAATTGGACTCGAGATCCTCGACTTTCTTTGCCTGAACCGAGGCATTTTCTCTTGCAGACCGAAGCTGAGACTTGGCCGATTCTAGCTCTGCTTGAACGGCCTCTTTTTGTGCAGCCAAAATGTCCATACACCCCTTGAACTCTTCAGCCTCAGCTCGTACTTTATCTATTTGCCTTTGGAGGTCTTTGATCTGTTCGAGCCTCTGTCGAACCTGTAGAATGGATCGTTAGTTGTTATCTCCAACTCATCCTCACTATCATGAAGGACTCGGAATACCTGCTCGTCCATCTCAGCATGTTCATCTCGAGTCGTCACTAAGTCTACCTGAAGCTTCTTACTGTAGGTATAGCATTTCTTAGTAAGGCCCTGAACCTCAGCCTTGCGCTCCTCTCAGATTCGAAGAAAGGCCTCATTATGCAACACCGAAGCCTAGAAGAAAGGAAGAAAATGTTAGAAATATCTACGATTCAAAGTTATAAAGAGATAATGGAATGACCCTTGAACTTGCCCGATTTAGAGCATGCTGGGCCTCGTTGAACAAGCAAGCAACTTCCACTTCATCCATCTTGGCTTGGTCCTCTTCAGTGACCAAACATCGAAGATAGCTAGCTATCCCTACGGGGGCAGAAAAAACCCGAGCATCCTCTGGGATCGAGATGATAAGTAGCCGCTTATGCCCGGGATCGACACCGGGGGCTGGGAATTGATTGGTCAATTTAAAGCTCGGGGAAGCCTCACTCGAGCTCTTCTTCGATACATCCAAGTCACCCAGATCGGTGACATCTTCCACTTCAGCAAAATAGCCACATAAATGGTCTTCTGCTTCATGGACCCCTTCGCCGTGGCAAGTCTCTATCGCCTGAGCATCCTTGATCGTTGTATCAAAGAACGAAGGCAACGAGGGGGAGTCTCCAATCTCTATTGCCCCAATTAAATCTTTCGGGGCTCCGCCTTCGTCTCGGGAAGCCTCGAGCATGGTCTCTACATCAGCCTCGGCCGCCTCCTCGGTAGCCTTCTCACTCCGAGGTGAAGCGTCTTCAGCTTTTTTTTGGCCCGGGGACTTCGTCAAAATGAGGCAATGCAGTTTCGCACACGGGTCACCAGCCCAGCGTCTTCTTTTTCTTCGTCCTCTTCAGCCTCATCCCTCAACTGTTTGACTGGCTCCATAGTTAGGTGGATGCCATTCCCCTTGGGTTTACGGGGCCTCCTCGGCGGCTTTTTTTTCGGGCCCAAAGAGCTCGGATCCCCTTTTCTCTTCTTCTCCTTGGTCTGCTTTGGGGCAGGTGGAGGGGAAAGTGCCTCTTCTTCACCAGAGGGGGGCCTTATTAGTACATCCTTCCCTAGGCCTACAAAAGGAAAAAAGATGAGTAAGTCCAATGCAAAGCCCGAATGGAAACCGTTCTAAGAAGAGAAGATTATCATGGTTATGGGCCTCCCATTGGCCCTTATTTCCATCCAAGCACGCTCGAAGTATGACCTTTGCGACACCAGGACCTTGACCCATTGCTCGAGATCGGGGATCACCTCCGGTACGACGGCCACATCTACTACACAAAAGCTTAGATGAGAAAGGGAGATAAAAAGCAAAACGGCAAAGTTAGATATTCACGGCGAAGAAATACTTACGATTCATGTTCCATTTTGCAGGAAACGACATGTCTTTGGTAGGGATTGGATCTGAAGTCTTTATTCGGATAAATCTGCCCATCCAACCTCGGTCTCGGGTCTTGTTTATGCTCGAGAATGGGGTTTTGGTGGCTCGGCGATAAATTTTGATCAAGCCTCCACGATAAAGCTGGGGGTTGTAGAAACGATTAAGGTGATCGAGGGTAAAAGGATGCCCCTCGATCTTGCTTACAAAGAATCGGAGGAGGATCACGATCCTCCAGAATGATGGATGGATTTGGGATAGAGTGACATCATACCTCTTGCAAAAGGCGACGATGATGGGGTCTAAGGGACCTATCGTGAAGGTGTAAGTATAGACACTTAGATACCCCTCCACATGAGTTGTGATAGATTCGCCGGAGTAGGAACTACTACATCTTTGCCTACCCAGTTGCACTCCTTTTTCACCTTCTCGAGGAGATCTTCGGTAATTGTACGTATATGTCTCGACATCGGTTCTCATCGACCAGGTGTCGAAGGTGTATTCTCCACCTTAAAATTAGCAGCAGTGGGGCACTTTGTTGGAATGAAGTCCTCTAGGGGAGGATCCGTGGCGGCTATGGCGCCAGTAGGCTTTTATGAAGAAGCAGTTTCCTTATGTTGGACAGTTTTTGAGGTCTTAGCCATTTTTCAAATGGGGAAGAACAAAATGGAGGAGGAACGCTTGGATATTTTGTGAAGAAACCAAGGAAACTGAAAACACAAAGATCTGGAGAAGGCAAAGAACTGTGAAGATTAGGATGAAGGAAATTGAAAGTAAAGTTTGAAAGAATGAAGAAGATGGCTATTTATTGGTTTCGCAACGACGGTTCAATATTGGTAGTGGCCGACCATCGACTGACGCGCATTAAATGCCTAGGAAACTCAACCAATGAGACGTTTCGGTCACCTCTACCGCGTCATGATAAACCGAGGGGAAGTTCGAAGACTCAATTCGTTTCTTGTCATTACACTCCAAAAAATGAGGGGACTATCTGTATACGATCAGAATCGGGTTTTCCTAATTTTTGTATGGCTAATCGGAACCGGGGTGGCAAACCAAGGCTCGACCTCGCATTGCATCGAATCACGGCACGGAGATGGATTGCTAAGCTCATGAGTCGATAATCGATCGAGATCGAGACCAGCTGTGATCGAGACCGAAGCGAGATAGAGATTGAGCGAGATCGAGGCAAGCCTACTAAACCGAATAACAGAAAGTTGAGGTATCCATGATCGGGCAATGATCGTGGCGGGAATCTCGGCGCGTATCAAGTCAAGGCCAGACATCTAGCCAATCATGGGATTTTCTTCTGTATTTAGAATTGTACTATATGTAGAATTCCTCTACTATATAAAGGGGGTTCTAATCATTTTGTAATGGTGATATTCACGCATAACAAAGCAATACATTACATTTTCTCTCTTAAGCTCTGTTGTTCAGTTCATACTCTTTGTTAGCATACTTTGTTGGTTCGAGGTCGATCTAGCTCGAAGGCCATAACCGCTCATTATATTGGTTTGCTTTATTTTACAGTTAATCTCTAACATTAATTCTTATATTTCTCAGTTTGTGCCAAGTGAAATCGCACATCCATAAAACCACTTATAAGTTTAATTGTTGTCCAATTTTAAGGGTAAACATGGTAAGGAGGAGTTGGTCCAACCAAAAATCCCGAGTTAATGCTCTTGTGACTTGTGACAACAGCAATAATGTAGGGAAAATGATAATGTATATGTGCTATCAAAATAATAGCCGAAAGAATATATATATATATATATATATATATATATATATATATATATATATATATATATATATATATATATATTCAGTATGTTATATACAAAAATTATACTAATTTTATATACTTTTTTGGCTATCGAATGTAAATAGTTTCTGGCGCGGGCTAAAAGTACAAAAAGAACCCAATAATGTATCAAATGTCTATTATTCGTTTATTTTTTCCATCTATTCCATTGTATATACTCTACTATTTTCTCCCTTTTAATATGTTCTAGAGCAATTATACAGTTTTATTAAGGCCAAGAAAGAAGGAGAAATTAAAGCTCAAACTTGTCTTTGTCGAATTGATGTAGTCTCCAAGGTGTGTATTTAATTTTTCAGTTTAATTTTGCATTATTTGATTTTCAATTTCTATAAATAAAAATAAAATAAAAAGTTCGTGTGTATACACCATATCTTAAAATAATTTAAAATAAACATTAATTTGAGATAAATACTGAAACTTTAAAATTCTCACAACTCTTTCTATGCTGGAAGAATAGGATCCAAAGAGTGTGATGTTAAAATTGGACAAAATGATGGCTTGAAAAAGAAAATAAAAAGAGATTAGACAATACAATGATCACTTATCTTGATCACTTGGAAGAGTCACAAATATTAAGAGAACTCATTTGAAAATAATTAACAGATTCTGATATTTTGACTACTGCAACAGTTCAATGATAACCAGTAGTCAGTAATTGGTTAAGTTTGCTTTCCAATAATATTACCCCCTCCCGTCCAAAATAAGTGATTTTTTTGGATGTTTTCACACAGATTAAGAAATTCATCTTTTAGCATTAATTAGCAATGAAATTGACCATATTAACCTTTACTATCTCACATAAACACTCCTAATACATACTCCAACACTATTTACTCCAAGGACAATGTAGGAAAAAAATAATTAATTCATTCTTGAAATCTGAAAAAATCACTTATTTTGGACCATAAAAAAAAGGCCAAAAAAAAATACTTATCTTAGACCGGAGGGAGTATTTATTTTCATATAGAAAAAGGTTTCAAAGGTCAATCTTAACCAAGAGTCACGCAATCATTAGAGACTAAAATGAAGGTTTATGTTAGGTGAACATACGAAGACTTAGTTCACTACAATATTTATTATTAATTGTTCTTTAATCTTTTTCTAGTCAATATTATTATTTAATCATTTCCTGGTCAAATTTGACTTAAATAGATAGAACCAAGAAAAGAAAAGACACTCTTGTATTAGATAGAGTATTATTGTACAGTCAACCGTCATCTCATTAACAGAACATGTGACTTGTGTTTTACCATTTTAAACATTAAATAACAATATACTTCTTTAATTGAAAACTGTTACACTTGAAATTTCCATTATAATACTTTTGATTTATAGTACGAGATTCACCACCACAGATTGCAGTGATATGAATATTATCACTCTACTCTTAATAATATGTCTTATATTTACTGAAAATTATAATTAAAAAAGACCTTGATAAGGGAAAAATTTAAGTTCAATAAAGCAAATATTGCGAGAAAAAAAAAATAAGAAGGAGAGCATAGTAGGATAATCTGTCTATATCACACCTCCTTGATGTACGACTCTTTTCTTAATCCTACATGAATATATAATATTTAGTACATCAGATTGTCATATTCTGAAATTAACAACTAGCCAAATAATAAGGGGTCGTCTGACCATACAAAATTTGTCACTTTTATTTTAAAAAATCACTTTTTCGAAATTAGCGTTTGGCCATGAAATTTTCAATTTTCACTTAAAAATAAATTTTAAAAATTTTCAAAAATTTGAAAAACTCCAAAAGGTTTTTTAAAAAAATTTCACTTAAAATCACTCACAAAAATATCAAAAAATTATATTCATGTCCAAACACAACTCTAACTTTCAAATATCATTTTCACTTGAAAATAATATTTACCTTTCTCGGAATTTTACAATTCTTATGTCCTAAATTTTCACTTAAAATCACTCGTAAAAATTAAAAAAATATTAGAAAATCATATTTATGTCCAAACACAACTCTAACTTTCAAATATCGTTTTTGCTTGGAAATAAAATTCACTTTTTTCGCATTTTACAATTCTTATGTCTAAACGCCCACTAAATAAACAAAGGAAGAAAGAAAAGAGAAACTGAATGTTGGGAGATGACCAAAACCCACCAAATCCGTTATGGAAAGTATACTGTCTTAATGTACTAAAGTAATCTGTTACACCTAAAAATAATCTAATTCTAAATGGTAAAATATTTAATAATCCACGTGTCCGTTTATTATTGGTCACGCTTACGTAGACCAGCCTCCCTTCCCACTTCACTACAAAAACTCCGCCATTTTCAAAGCATTAAAAGCTCCTCAAGAAAAAACGTTAAACCCTTCAACAAATCCTCAGAAAAGAACTTCCGGTGATCGGACGGTGACGGAGATGGGTCAAAAAGGGGTTATATCGCCGGCGAAGAAACTGTTTTCATGGGTTCGAAGACAATCGAAGAAAGTGAAAATCTTTTTGGGTTTAACCACAGCGCTTACGCTATTGGTTACGCTCAAGTTGGTCGTCCATGATCACAACTACTTCTTTGTTACGGCTGAAGCTATTCATTTGATTGGGCTTTTGGTTTTGATTTACAAATTGACCACCCTCAAAACTTGCTCTGGTAATTTCGTAGCCATAAAATCTTTTTAGTTTTGTTAGTAAAAAATATATATTATTTTTATCTGTTATTTTCGTGTTACTTTGTTACTGTTCTGTGCAAATTTTTTTTCTTTATGTTGAGTTTCCTTTCCCTTTGATTGTGTTGTTTTGTTAAAATCCTTCTCTTTTTTTTTTTGGTTCGTCTTTAGTAAATTCTTCCTCTGAGAAACAAAAATATTTGGTCTGCATGCGGAATTTTCCATTTTGATTATCTGCTTTACATAGATAGATATGATTTTCCGGCATCTTTATCAATTTAGATGAGTCAATTTCTATGGTATCACGGTTTGTCTGCGCCTCTGTCGCAGCTAAAAGACTTCTCCTTTAATTTTTGTGTCCCTTTTTCTCCTTTTACACTTAACTTTGCTGACCTTAAATTTGTCAACTTATCATAAATCAGTTTTTCCTGTGCGAGTTATTTCTTTTACCTCTTTTATCATGAGACTTGTCCAGTTATGTGGCCCTTCCAAGGCCAGTCATTTTCTGATTGATAGAAAGGTAAAACACAATAATCCAAAATGACTGGTAGTGCTCGTCTTGGATTTGGCCGTGCCTTTCGGATATTGGTCCGGCTCTTGAGTGTCGGAGGCATGATTTCTGCTATGGGGGTTCAAAAAAGAAAAGTTGAAATTTTTGGTAGCTAGTGGGAATTGAACCAATGACCTTACAAAGGTTTGAACCCCCTTGACCACTAAACTATGGTTTTGGACTGTGTCAAGAGGATTTAAAACATAATATATAGAGGTCAAAAATAGATTTTGCCTTATATATACTGTGTGATTTTTCGGTGAAGGGGGTTCACCCCCATAAATCCGCCCATGAGGGTGTGTGTCAAATTTGTTTCATAAAGGAACTCTTGATAGTCAGGAACATATTTATGTTTGTCAAACTGAACAACATGCTGCCTTACAAGAAGTGCTATGTCCAAAACGATGATTCATTTTTGCTCAAGGCAACATACCTTTATGACAGTGTGAATCTTCTACATTCCTGATTATCCCTCGACAAGATGATTGTCCAATGCTTGATGTGCTTTTTTACTCCCACAGATTAATAGGTGGTAAGCTAGTATGCTTGTCTTTATGTTCCTGTTGTATAAAATGTGCTACTTTAGAACGATGTTATTACTCGCAGAATGTGAGAAGTCCAACATGAGCTCTTAGATTATATACAATTTATACAAATTTCGCGAATTTTAGATTTAGTGAATTCTTTTCTACTGTACAAAAAAAGATTCCTTTTCACCGTTTGTCTGATGTTCTTTCTTCTTCTGCTTTATTAGGTCTTTCATTGAAGACTCAAGTGCTTACAGCTATATTTTTGGCCGTAAGATTATACTGTAGCTTTATCATGGAAGCAGATATCCACACTGTGCTTGATCTGATCACTCTTGTGGCAACATTGTGGGTTATATATATGATGAAGTTCAAGCTGAAGTCATCCTACATGGCTGATCTGGATAACATGCCCTTATATTATCCGGTAAATACAATTTCGCTCCATGACTCTTTCCTGTATGATTTTTGTTGAATCAAACGCTGGTTTCTGCTAATTCCTTGAGTAGTTCCTAAGCTTATATTGGTACTATATACTTTTCGTATAAGCATTATTTCTATGTCCAAATGTGATCCCATTTACCCTGTCAGTGATAGAATGTTATTCTATTTTTATTGTTTTTTCTCCCACACATGTTCACTTGGCCCCATTTGCGATGATCTAGACTCATATAAGTTCATTAGATGCATGTACAATATTGTTACCAAATGAAGCAAATAAAAATTAGAAGGAAGAAGGTCAAATATTTGTTGTTCAAGTACTAAAAAAGAAAGATTACAAATATGCACTCAAATTCCTGGCCAACCAACCAGGGATGCGATGAGATGGCACTTTGTAAATGATTTATTTGAAAATAGAATTGCTTCATGATATTGCTTTTGAACTATGCCACTCCTTTGCACAGATAGTTCCTGCCGCGGTTATAGCCTTCTTTGTCCATCCTACTACAACTCATATTCTCATCAACAGGATGCTTTGGGCTTTTTGTGTGTACCTGGAATCTGTCTCGGTGCTTCCTCAGCTTCGCTTGATGCAGAATGTTCAGGTTCATATCTCTTCATTTCCAAAATATTGAGAGAGAAAAAAAAAGCACCTCGTCTTCTTAAACTTGTCTTTCCTGAATAAAAAGCCAATACTATGTTATGTTGTTGCATTTCAGATAATTGAACCATTTTCAGCCCATTATGTTTTTGCTCTGGGTGTCGCAAGATTCTTAGGTTGTGCTCATTGGATTATTCAGGTTAGTTTTTTAGTGTAATCTTCTTCTCTATATCTTCTTGAATTAATAAAACAGCTGGTCCTATTCCCTTCCCCGATTTTCCTCTTTGTTGGACGTTACAACCAATGAGAGGCAGATCAAGGGCGGGTCTAATGGTTCAACTGAACATTTGGCTCGGACTATGTATACATGTGTGAAATTTAAAATCTATATATATAATTAGATCACACTCATTCATAACCCACTTACTCTAAATTATGAATTCGCCCCTGCAAACAATATGGTACAAATGGCACAAAACATACACATTGTTCACATTGTCAGCGCGAGTCTAAGCTCTATAATCTCTAGAGTTAAGACTTACAACTATTCCTACACAGGTTTATGACACTGCTGGAGCATATATTTACTTGGCTGGACGCGGTTACTTCTGGATACCGATGGTCTTTTTGGCAGAAATTGTTCAAACGTTTATCTTGGCCGATTTCTGTTACTATTACGTAAAGAGGTGAGTCATTTGGCCCGAGTAATTCAACTACAATCGTAAATTCAATTTCATATACATTTTAACAAATCTATCGGAAACAGCTTTTTTTACCTCAAATGAGGTAGGGGTAAGGTCTGCATACACTCAGAGGCGGATCCAGAATTTGAGGTTTATGGGTTCCTATCGTAATTTCAAATTAATATGCAATAAATAACTAGGTTCACAGTTAGATATTTATAAATATTTAGTGAATTTTTTAATATAAATACAGGGTCTACGCAAGAGTTACTGGGTTCCCGGGAACCCATACTCAATGCTCTAGGTCCGCCCCTGCATACACTCCACCCTCCCTAGACCCTACCTGTAGTATCACACTGGGTACGTTGTTGTTGAGTTTTAACAAATCTAATATGTTTCTCTTTCTTGATTTGCAGCGTTATGAGCGGCCAATTGATCGTTCGCCTACCAACGCCGGTGTAAAATGCTAATGACTTTATCAACAAGGACTGTAGCATTTGTTAGTTCTTAAGTTATTATGTGAAATCAACTTGGAGTTTTTACTCTATCCTATCTTTTTATTTTGGAGAAAGAAGCAAAAGTTTTTGGTTTTGGAGATTTACATTTTCTGAATTTGATATCTCAATCACATAAGTTTCAGGGACAGTGGATTTAATCGTGCACTGCATTAGGATATCAGGACTTATATAGATCTTTGCCTTTCTTTTTCCCCCCTTTTCGCTAGTACAGGAGATTGTTATATCATAAACGTGGTGGAAATTGAAGAAGAAATATTTTCAGAACTTTGGTCTCTGTACTTTTTATGTGACACTTCTTTTATACAATCTAAAAGAAAAAATGTTTTTATCTTTTCGAAAACTAGTTAGGATACAACCTGAAACAAGGGTCCTGTTTGAACATAGATTTTTACTTCATTTTTTCAAAAGAAAAATTTAAAAATATTATTTGTTTATAAAATATAATCATATTTGGTAATAAAAAATTCAAAAAATTCCAAGTTCCAAAAATTGGTAAAATATTTTCTGTCATTCACATAATTTTGACTTCTTCAAATAAAATACATTTCGAAACGAAGTAATATTCTTACTTTATTTATTATATGATTTACATATTACATAGTAAAAGTCTTTCTTTAGTTATTTAAGTACTTAATCAAACACCTTGAAAATCTGCTTATTTTGATAAGTATTTTTTTCAAAATACTTCTCAAAAAAGTACTTTCAGTAAGAATCAATATGTGTTTGGCTAATTAATTTGAAAAATACTTTTTGAGCAACAATTAGTGTTTGACCAAACTTTAAAAAAGTGTTTCTAAGTGTATTTTCTTAAAATTTTTTTTTTTAAAAAGTGCTTTCGGGAGAAATTACTTTTTTCTGCATGCTTCTACTCAAAAATACTATTTTTTCCTTTAAAAGATCTTGGCCAAACACCTTTACTTTTAAAAAAATACTTTTAACAAAAAGATGCACTTTTGACGAAGAAAAAAAGTTTGGCCAAACACCTTAACTTTGTATGTATCGATCTTTTTTTAAAAAAAAAATTGAACTGTATATTTTGTCAAACAAAGGACCTTGTGTTATTAATTTGATGTACTCCTAGTGATTAAGTTTTGTGCGTTGAGATTAGTTGCTCATTCACGCCCCGTCATACAGAAATTCCTAATGACCTAACTGATAGCTGACATGTACTTTCGAACTGGCCCCACCACGCGTCAAGTTCACCAGTTTTTTCAAAAAGGGCCCACCAGAACATAAACAACGTGCGTCGTTATTCGCCACGTATAAAAATTAACCACTCATTCCTAGGATACACCAAAATCTTTTCACCCACTTGGTCGAACTATTCAATGGCCCTTCTGCTCAGTTCTGACACGTGTCGCGAAACTAGAACCTCATTGCACGTGCCACAGTTCAAAGCCACGTGGCAGATAAAGAGCATGCAGGTCTTGAGGTGGTGGATTAACGCTTTTGCTTTATTAAACGCTTTGGACTAATTAATCTTACGTGTCATGAAACTCTCATTTCATCGTCTCTTTTCATGCCACGTGGCTTTCTCCCCGGCCTTTTCTCTGTGACGCTACATTTACTGCTTAAATAGTTCTGTTGTTTTATCTTCTTTACATCTTTGTTCCGAAAAATAAAAGCTTTTACAAGAAATCAATTAGCTGAACGTTTTATGAAGTTTTAATTATACATGTTTACTGTGTTAATGGCGAAGAATTGTAAAATGTTGGAGCTTTTTAAGGAAGATGATAATGGCATTGAACTGAGTTTAGGGTTATCCATTGGAGGAAGTTATAGCACAAAGAAATCAGATGATAAGATTTTAATAGAGTGCCAAAGGTCACAAAAGAGGGCAATACATAGAGAAATGATGGAGAATGAGGAACAAATTTCAGCGCAAAAAGTTCGTAGAAAAGGGGAAATTGGTACTTTAAGCAATGAATGTGGTACCTATGAAGCTGCAAAAAGCTTGAATCTTTCTTTGAATCAAGATTCAAATGTAAATAATCAGAATATTGAAGTTCCATTTTGGGCTCAGAATGCTGGGAAAAGGGAATTAATGAAGAAAAATGTGCTACAGGGTGATGATTGTCGAGGTTTTAGGCGTTATAATGAGAATAGGGATGGGAATTTGAGTTATAAACAATGTAGAAGTAGTGAATCTGAGGAAAATTTCTCAGGCAAAAGTAATCTTAAGAATTGCAAAGTTATGTCGAGTGGTTCACCGGAAAGATGTTCCTCAACAATTTCAGAATGCCAAAGTTCATATCCTAAAGGTAATATACTTTGTTCTTTTAATTTAAAGTTATATATATTCCCCTTTTTTAATTAATTTTAAGTTATACATATAGGTTCCACATGGTGGATTTTAAAAGGGGGGAAAAACAATATGTGCCTAGTAAAAGGGGGAAAAAGTTGAGCAATGTGAAATATACATTGGCCCCGATCACCTATTTTGCTCGGACTCTACAAAAACATTACTGGGTGCGTGTCGGATCCTTCAAAAAGTAAAAAAAATTTGGATAATCCGACACGGTGCACCTCCATTTTGGAGAGTCTGTGCAACATAGTTGATCACCACCTCCTATAATAGAGGAAGTTTGAAGAACATCCAGCTACATTTACTATTTTTTGCAGTAGTAGCTTTGATCCACCACTTTCGTACCCAAGACTATGGTTGCTAGTTGTTGCCGTGTCTCTCGGTTCCCGGTTGCATTGCCTACAGCTAGTTTTGTATTTCTCAGTTTGCTTGTTATTGTCCTTCTATTTTTCCCCTCCTGAGCCGAGGGTTTACCGAAGCCTCTATGCCTTATTAAAGGTAGGGGTAAGGTCTGCGTACACTCCATCATCTGCAGATCCCACACGTGGGACTATACTGGGTATGATGTTGTTGTTGTCGTCGTCTGTATTTACTGACTACATTTGATCCTAACAAGTTGGTGGCTTTGCAGGTAGAAGCAGTAGTGATAATGCACAAGGAATACAGCCTAGTACTTCAGGGAGAAAGCATAATACACAGTTTGAACAACATACAACTAATGTCATTCCTATCAAAGAGGAACAGAACCAAAATGCAGAGAAGAGAATGCAATTTGATGCTAAAGTAGGTCCCAATTCCACAAACCAAGCAAATGTAAGTCCATTTTCTTCTCATTTGAAGCAGATTCCAAATTCTGAAATCAAGAATTGTGGCATTTCATTGCTTTCTCGAATGCCGTGTGTGTCAACCACTGGTAATGGTCCAAATGGGAAGACTATAAGGGGATTGTTATACAGGTATAATAATACAACGGAGATTAACATTATCTGTGTTTGCCATGGAAAATCATTTACTCCTTCTGAATTTATTGAGCATGCTGGTGGAGTTGATGTATCACATCCTTTGAGACATATCACTGTAATCCCCCCTTGTTCTTGATCGAAGATCCTGAACCTCTGTGCCTTTCTCTTTACTTTTTTTATCAAGTCGGGACGGATTTAAATGAAGCGACATAGACCTGAATATCCATACTTGCTTGGCTTGAGTTGTAGTTATGTTTATTGGCTCGCTTGAGTTGTGCGGAAATAGCTTCTTTACCTTCACAAGGCAGAGGTGAGGTTTGCATTTTTTGCTTGGTCTGCGGCATGGAAACATTATTGTGTGACAACAAACTAGAGAAATTTCACAAGTGGAGTCTGGGGAGGAGGGTAGGATAGCATGCAGCCTTATAGCATGCAGCCTTATCCCTACGCTCGCAGGGTAGAGACCGTTTTCGATAGACTTTCGGATAAAGAAGATGAAAAAGCGTTGTGTTATACTACTAGTGGTGTGTGTCATTGTCATAAACTTAAGGAGCTTTTTTTCCCAGCTCAATGCGTGCCAAAGAACAAACGCTTTTATCAACAGAAAGTAATATTCTCATTATCTCATTGGTAGAACCTGCTGCATAGGGCTAGTTCCTTGTAATCTTAGCAGCAGATAGCAATGTTCTCATTGTACCATTTGTTATATGGGCTATGGATATTTTTCTGTGTTGTAAATGTGTTTATCACGTGACTGACTTTGAAACTGAACGCTCTCTTCTATCCCTGCTGACCCCATGAAGGGATTATAATAAGAGTATATGTTATTACGGTACACAATTTCCCTAGAGTTTACGTGATATTTTCCGCACTTGAGTTTAACATCTAACGTAAATATGTGTAAAGGAGACATTGTTTTGTACTCAGTGATTCATTGTAAATATTTTGTACGAGCAAGTTTTTACGAGTGTACTATTTTGTTTAACTAGAAATGTAGAATAAAAGTTTATAAAATAAAGGGAAAAGGGTCAATTATTTTCCTTTACTTTCGGATATTGTCTATATTTAATCTTTGCTATATTATTCGACCTAATTTATTTTTACTGTTATATTGTCCGGTCAAATTTACCGTTTTCATTAACAAATTTTAAAAATTATCCCTTGATCTGTTAAGTAATCTAAAATCTCTCAATTTTCTTTTATTTGAATTACTTAATGTTTTTCTTGCTTCACTATTTTCGGAGATTACTGTTGATTTAGATGCTAAAAATACTAAGATATACAAATATTCATGGATATTTTTAGTTATCAATGCAACACAGTTTGGAATTGGTTACAAATTTTATCTGTTTTCAACCATCTATATACCGCGAAGTTCAGTGAGTCTATGTATTATGCATTATATGTGTCTGATCATCATATATGTATATGTATATTTGAAAATATTTTATTATTGTCTGATTAGTATACAGTTCGATCGGCTAACTTAAGAGTGCATAATGCGTAACTTAAGAGTGCATAATGCGTAGGCGTTTGCTTAAAGCAAAGTTGAGTTCGACAATGTAAAGTCTTCAAGAACTTCAATTCTTATCACTAAATTAGAGCAATTTGTTATCATTTAACTTTCGTATATCAATAAAGTGCAGCGAAGTTGGAGCGTAAATGGTAGCTAAACTACATAGCCTACTATTAACAGCCCATATTTAAACCATTGCTTGTCCCCGAGCAATCAAACCACACTCTACAGAGGACTAACTTCACCAAGCGACTTTCCTAACTCGTCACACCAAGAATATTTCACATAGATTGAGCATAGTAGTATAACATCTACATCTCAAGAGTTGACTCTTACAAGGCACGTAATATTCCTAACTTACTCACTTACTCTAACGCAGAGGTCAAGACTTACCTTTCCTTCGTGAATTAAGTTCCTGCTCACGACAAAAGAGACTCATTCCACAATCAAATAGAATTCACTCACAAAGAGGAACTTTAACGTAGACAGAATTCATTCACCCTCAGAAACGACATTCTTGTGCCACAAAAGATGCTCCATCGGCTTGCCCGTAGTGTACTACTCTACTGAGCTCATTCAGTCTAGGATCAAGTAGGACTTTATTTGGTTGTAGTGTAGGATGAGGGACGGGTAAGATACATTTAGATATAAGAGTGACTACACCTCCCTAAGCACTTTAATACATACATTTTAACATTTAAGACCCTACTTATGTCAAACCAAACTCCACCTTCACATTAATGTGTATTACCCCATACTTCTTTAAACACAAATACATCAAGAACCACCACTTATATATATATATATATATATATATATATATATATATATATATATATATATATATATATATATATATATATATTCACAACAATGCAACTATTCTTTTCTTTCTTTCCTTTTTTTTTCAATTCAAGTGTCTCTTACTTTTTTAAAACAGTGCACCATTCTCCTTATATCATTAGTTCCACTCAAAAGCCAAACCAACCACCCCACACTTTAACTTTTACACATTTCATAACTTTAAGTGCTCGTGAGAGGTTAGAGGGTTCAAATAGATGGTTAATTCAAATAAATGGGTAAGACTTGTAATGTGGTTGCCAAAGAAACAGGATTACAGGCTCAAATAGGTTAACTACGGTACATTACAATTAGGCGGGTAAATATATATATGGCTCAACAAAGAAATGCTTGTATCAGTTTCAAGATTGAACACAACTACTATTTCGCTTTGCAAACACACGGGGCAAGTTCTAGGCATCAAATGCAGTGCACAGAAATGCAACAATCGTCACACACACATGGCACATGACTCATCCAGATTGGATCATCAAAAAACTCTAGTCAGGTTACTTAAGCCAAATTAAGAACATACAGTTTAAGGCATTCTAACAAGAGTCAATAATTGAGCCTAAGCGTCATACTAAAGTACCTGCTGTATTCAAGGCATAACGACGTTAAGAGATCCTTATTTCCATATCAGCCCATAGCCCACGAATTCCTAACTAAAAATTAAAACTAACTACATCCGGTTCAAACGAAACCCTTGGAAAAGAACCGCGGTCCAAAGAAAAACAAAGGGAGAATTGATACACTACCTACAAAAGAAAGACTTTTTTTTTCTTTCGACTTATACCCTCAAGAAACCCGTCGAGTGATATCCATTGTCGGGACAAGTTGAAAATTTGATTTTTTTTTCACACATTCACACATTTAGAATAACTAACCAAAGACTCAAATCAAACTAACCGAAGACTAAAATCAAACTATATTCCTATATATATACAACATATCCCCCACCCCACACTTAAAATGATGGCATGTCCCCATGTCACACAAAATAAAGAAATAGGTAAAGGAAACTTCCTTGGTACATCAATCTTTATCGGAGACAGTGTCGGGGTCGAGATGGCACGCCCTCCCCCGCGCACGCAGCCAAGCCATGATCTTCTTTTCCGATTTTGCATTTTGGGTGGCCAGTGCATCAACTCGACCCCCAAATCTATGACAGAAGTGCGCAACCCTGCCATTTCCTGCTCTAAGGCTGTCATCCGCGTATTTCGTCCGACCACAGATGTTCCTTTAGCCTCTGCAACTGGTTCATGTGTGGGTGACTCAGCCCCAACTTCATCCTGCCTTTCATCTCCCACCTCTGGTGTATCAGAATCATCACTATTAGCACATCCAGGTACCACAGGGTCCTTCCTAATGGTCACTTTATCTGCCCGAAACTTTGTTTCTTTCTTCTGTGACGACCCGACCCGTCGTCACGTGAGTTACCGCCCCGTTTCCCCCATGTTATGCTTCTTCATGTTTCATTATCAGTATTTGATGTGTTAGAGTTGGTTTGGAATGGTTTTGATAAGAAATGAGACACTTAGTCTCTTTTAAGAAGGCTTAAGTTGGAAAAGTCAACCGGATGTTGACTTTTGTCTTAGAGGGCTCGGATTTGAATTCCGATGATTTGGTTAGCTTCGGGGGATGATTTGTGACTTAGGAGTGCGATCGGAATTGATTTTGGAGGTTCGGTGTATAATTAGGCTTGAATTGGCGAAGTTAGTATTTTGGCGAATTCCGGTTGGTAGGTGAGATTTTGATCCGGGGGTCGGAATGAGATTCCGAGAGTTGCTGTAGCTTCTTTAGGTGATTTTGGATGTGTGTGCAAAATTTTAGGTCATTCGGAGGTGTTTTGGTTGGGTTTCTGATCGAATGCGTGTTTCGGAAGTTTTAGAAGAACTTAGGCTTGAATTCGATGAGAAATGATGGTTTTAGTGTTGTTTGAGGTGTTTTAATGATTGGATCAAGTTTGAATAAGGTATTGGATCATGTTTGTATTTTTGGTTGAGGTCCCGAGGGCCTCGGGGTGATTTCGGATGGCTAACGGGAAGTTTTGAACTTAGGAGATTGCAGAACCTGTGCTGCTTCTGGTATTTTCGCTCCTGCGAAAATGGGACCGCAGAAGCGAGTCAAGAACCGCAGAAGCGACAGGCATCGCAGGTGCGGAGATGCTGACCGCATCTGCGGAGTCGCGGATGCGACAGTAGGACCGCAGATGCGGAATTTTGGAAAGCTAAAGGAAACCGCACCTGCGTAAAAGGAATCGCAGATGCGAGACCGCAGAAGCGGTCTAGTAACCGCAGAAGCGGCTTCCCATCGCAAAAGCGGAAGTCGCAGATGCGGCTATGTAGCCGCAGATGCGGAAATAACTGGTCAGAAAGGGTTTTAATTCCCTTCGTGAAATATTTACAGAACACATATTTTGACTTCGAACTTGGGGTGTTCTTGAGCGATTTTGAAGAGGAAATTCAAGGACTTTGATCAGGTAAGCATTCTTGGACTTAGAACACAATTTTATCATGCAAATACATGAAATTTCACTGAAAACTCAAGAAATTAGGGTCAAAAATGGTGGTTTAGGGCTTGAAACCTAAGAGAACAAAAATGGGAATTTGAGGGGTCATTTGGACTCCGATTTTGGTGTTCTTTATATGCATGGACTCGTGGCGAGATAAGGAATCTGGTGATGTGAATTTTATAATTTTTCGAGAAGTGGGCCCGGGGCTCGGGTTTTGCCGACTTCGTGATTTTCGATGTTTTTCGATTGAGTTATATTCCCTTAGCATATTGTGACGTATTCGTTGTGGTTTTGGTCAAATTCGACGCGCGAAGAGGTGAATTCGAAAGGCAAGGGCATAGCAAGCTAGGACTTTGGCCGGCTTGAGGTTAGTAATAAATGTAAATGCTGTGTTGAGGGTTTGAAACCCCGAATTTGCACATCGTAGTGCTATGTGAGGTGACTTGCACGCCGGATAACGGGCGTGGGGTAGAGCACCGTCAGGGACTGTGACTTGGTCCGTCCCGCTTAATAAAATTGGTACCTATTTGATTGTAGATTTGTAATATCCTTATAAAAATGGATTAATTGTCATAATTGGGCTTCGTGCCAACTACTTGAGTCCTTCAGGGATTATTTTAATGGTTTCTTACCATATTTATAAATATTAAACTCAGTCCTGGTATTTAATACTGTGTTTGAAATCTCAGCCTTTTTCTTAAATTAGAAATTAAGTTAATATTTTTAAATGAAGTTTGGGCAGAATAATTTTATACTATTGTGTGATTTTTGGACTGAGTATGGGATCGGGCTGCACGCCGCAGCAGTATTATAATGATATTGATATGAGGCCAAGGGCCTGTTTGATGCCACGAGATGGCTTATTTTTGCGCTTGGGCCGTAAGGGGCCCCTCCCGGAGTCTGCACACCCCCAGTGAGCGCCGTCGACGTTAAATAAATGGAGCGGGCTGCACGGGCGCAGCGGGGTACTGGAGGTACCGGTTTATGTGTTGCATTGCATATTTAATTGTTATTTGTTCTCATTCTGGTGTGACTTTATTATAACTGTTTTTAATGTTTACTGTATTATGCTATTGGTTGTTGTATTTATAGTTTTACTTTGTGTTTATTTAGGATTTCTTATCCTCAGACTTTATTTATATTTATTACTTTCTGGGTTGGAAGTACTCACAATACTCCCTGCACCTTGTGTGCAGATTCAGGTACACCACAGGGTGAGTGAGGACTTGTTTAGCGGAGCAGTAAATATCCGGGAGTATCGAGGTAGCTGCATGGCGTTCGCAGCCTTGATCTCTCCCTTCTATCTTTTATTATTTTATTTGTATATTTTTCTTAGTCGGACTTGTAATAGGTGAATAATCTGTTTCTAGAGGCTCATGTTCGTGACACCAGATTCTGTGGGTTGATTAGTACTTTGTTTTTATTTTGGGATTTTCGAATGTTAGAGATTATTACAAAAATTTCGCATTTAATTTGGTATTTTAGCAGTGAACATTTATTTATTTATATAGATTATTTGGCTAAGGTTGTGTAAATGGTCGGGCTTGCCTAGCAATGTGTTGGGCGCCATCACGACCGGGGTTTGGGTCGTGATATCTTCACTCTCCCATCCACGCTCAAGTTCTCCGGCACCCGTGCTCTAGTGACCAAGGAAGGAAAGAAGAACTCATACCGCCGCACTGGACAACGGATGAACATCTCTTCGTGAATAACCTTGGCCACATCAAAATCGTGGCCATTCATGAAGCACTAGATCAATGCAGCTCTGGGACCATTCACTTTAGTGATGTTGGAGGAAGGTAGCAGGCGGCTATTGATGATATACAGCCAACACTTCCCTTCAAAGGTGAGTGGCGCCGAATGAAACTTCTTCCCGGGTATAATCCACACGGCTTCCTTGTTGGGCTAGGTAACTTTCACATAACGGTTGCAAATAAAAGAAGTACAAGAGGTTTAAAGAGTGCTGAAATTTGGAAGAAGGTAGTTTTATAATTAAAGAAAGATACACAAGTAAAGGAGAAGGGGTCAAATAACTGATGCAAGTAATTCGAAAAAAAAGTGAAAGAGGCGGAAGTTTGGGGAGAAACAGTACTGAAAATCAGATAATTTAAAGAGAGATTTTGCATAATAAGTACAAGTGATTGAAGTAAAAGAAGAAGTTAAAGAAACTGAAAACTAAACAGCTTTAAAATTCTGGAAAAAGGAAGTAAACAAGTAAAGAGGGAGGGGGGTCCTAGGTTTATAAATAACACGGATCACCCCATACAACACCCGGTAACCATTTATATACGTGGTATTATCGCGTGGTCATCATATCCATGTCTACCTTACCCACCCCGTTAAGGTATTAAATCGCGGAATGGTCTCGTTACTTATTGTATGCTATTACCCGTCCCAATCGTATCAGCCCCGGAGGTATTAGGGACTACTAGTCCTAAAGGGGAGAGAAAATTGGCTTTTAGGTAAGTTAAAAGGAACAAAAGTCGTAAGGCGACTATACAAAACATACATGAACAAGTAGTAGGGAAGCACATAACAGACGAAGCTACAAACAACCTCCTTAAAACATAAAGAACATATAGTTTTAGCATGTCTTTCGGATACTTATTAGGTCTTTAATTAAACTTAAACGTTAAGGCGTGGCTGATTTATCACATATTTTCATATAAGAAGTCCAAATTAGGCCTGCCTGCTGGTTGTAATTATTAAAGACTGGTGTAGTTGATTAATTACCTAATGGCTTGCCTAGGTGAGACCTATGGTCATGATATCTAGCAATGCGAAGTATACTGATTTTAAAGAAAGCAAACATACACTCTGCAGATGTTGAGTATCGAAATTGTTGATTTTAGGCTTGATTCAGATTCAGTTGATTACCCTTATAGACATGCTTTCTAGGCGTGATTGATTTTAAAACATTTATAGCAACGCGAGAGTCCTATAGGCATGGTATCTATAATGCGATTTTGTTATTTTAAACCTATAAACCGTTTGCCTAACGATAGATGCAAAATGCAGAATTTAAAAGATCCTATAGGCAGGTTATCTATACGATGCAAGAATGCAGAAGCCTATAGTCATGGTATCTATATGAGTGCAGAACCTCAAAGGCATGGTATCTATATATGCATAAGTGCAAAACTATAAGCAGGATTTCTATATGACATGCATAAGTGCAGAACTATAAGCATGATTTCTATATGAAATGCATAAGTGCAGAACTTTAGACAGGATTTCTATATGAAATGCATAAGTGCAGAACTATAGACAGGATTTCTATATGACATGCATAAGTGAAGAACTATAAGCAGGATTTCTATATGATATGCATAGATGAAAAGCAGGATGAGATTGCAGGAATAAACACCTAAGAACATGATGTCTACCCACATGCATACATGAGTGACCCTCCCCTTTTCACTATATACCCCCATAACGTTATTACAAATTATTACAACNACTCTTTTCCTTTTGGGAATAGGGTTGCAATTTAGAAGAGTCGCCAACTAATGATTAAGTGCATTAGGACACTAAAAATGAATTTGAATTTGAAAACCAGAGGTTGGGTAAGGGCTTGAAATTATCTCGAGGGGAAGGTGTTAGGCACCCCTCAAGATCCACTAGTGTGGTTCCTGGCCATGCTACAATTGTGACTTTAAATACAAACAACAAGTAATCAAGCAAGCATTGTAAATACTAGGTAACTTTCACATAACGGTTGCAAATAAAAGAAGTACAAGAGATTTAAAGAGTGCTGAAATTTGGAAGAAGGTAGTTTTATAATTAAAGAAAGATACACAAGTAAAGGAGAAGGGGTCAAATAACTAATGCAAGTAATTCGAAAAAAAGTGAAAGAGGCGGAAGTTTGGGGAGAAACAGTACTGAAAATCAGACAATTAAAAGAGAGATTTTGCATAATAAGTACAAGTGATTGAAGTAAAAGAAGAAGTTAAAGAAACCGAAAACTAAACAGCTTTAAAATTCTGGAAAAAGGAAGTAAACAAGTAAAGAGGGAGGGGGGTCCTAGGTTTATAAATAACACGGATCACCCCACACAACACCCGGTAACCATTTATACACGTGGTGTTATCGCGTGGTCATCATATCCATGTCTACCTTTACCCACCCCGTTAAGGTATTAAATCGCGGAATGGTCTCGTTACTTATTGCATGCTATTACCCGTCCCATTCCTATCAGCCCCGGAGGTATTAGGGACTACTAGTCCTAAAGGGGAGGGAAAATTGGCTTTTAGAGTTTAAAAGGATAAAAGTCTAAGGCGACATTCAAAACATACATGACAAGTATGGGGAAGCACATAACAGACAAGGCTCAAACAAACCTCCTTAAAACATAAAGAACATATAGTTTTAGCATGTCTTTCAGATATTGATTAGGTCTTAATTAAACTTAAACGTTAAGGCGTGGCTGATTTATCACATATTTTCAGATAAGAAGTCCAAATTAGGCCTGCCTGCTGGTTGTAATTATTAAAGACTGGTGTAGTTGATTAATTACCTAATGGCTTGCCTAGGTGAGACCTATGGTCATGATATCTAGCAATGCGAAGTATACTGATTTTAAAGAAAGCAAACATACACTCTGCAGATGTTGAGTATCGAAATTGTTGATTTTAGACTCGATTCAGATTCAGTTGATTACCCTTATAGACATGCTTTCTAGGCGTGATTGATTTTAAAACATTTATAGCAACGCGAGAGTCCTATAGGCATGGTATCTATAATGCGATTTTGTTATTTTAAACCTATAAACCGTTTGCCTAACGATAGATGCAAAATGCAGAATTTAAATGATCCTATAGGCAGGTTATCTATACGATGCAAGAATGCAGAAGCCTATAGTCATGGTATCTATATGAGTGCAGAACCTCAAAGGCATGGTATCTATATATGCATAAGTGCAGAACTATAAGTAGGATTTCTGTATGAAATGCATAAGTGCAGAACTATAGACAGGATTTCTATATGACATGCATAAGTGAAGAACTATAAGCAGGATTTCTATATGATATGCATAGATGAAAAGCAGGATGAGATTGCAGGAATAAACACCTAAGAACATGATGTCTACCCACATGCATACATGAGTGACCCTCCCCTTTTCACTATAAACCCCATAAGTTATTACAAGTTATTACAACCCAGAATGAATAAAGGAAAGTAAAAATACATCAGAAATTAAAGTACAACCAAGGAGAGCCTAATTTAGACTCCAAGTCTGAAACATGAAATAAACCAACTCCAAAGATCTGATTTCCAAAGCCTTTCTCATTTTCTGGGTGTGTCACAATTCCCAAGAGCCTCATGAACTCCAGGCAGTGCTTACACCCAAATTCATTACAGAATTGAATTAAAGTGCAGTGTGGAAGGTTCAGCCCTTAGATGTCCAAGTTCAGAGGGAACTCAAGGTCCCATAGCAAGGCTCATAGGAGGGGGACAGAACTTAGAAACTAGGAATGAGTGTAAGTGCAATAGAGGGAATTTTGGGAAGGCCATGGCAGGCTGGTGGTCATACCCAGCAATTAGGAGTGCTGGCACACCCCTGACCAGCCTGTTAGCCACATTTGTTTGGGAGTTAGGATCCATTAAGGATCGGGTCCAAACATGAGCAACAATTTGGATACTGCCATGCCTAAACCTTAACTCAAACACATTGAGGGAATAGGGGTATAGGGATTCACAGCAGAAAATAGGTGCAAAGAGAATAATATACAAATTAATCAATGAGCATGGACAGTAAAGTAAACAGGATTGCAGAAGCTGTAAATAAACACATTGGTGTGATGGCTGAAACTAAATTAGGACATACCAGTTTCAGAAGTAAGCAGAGAAAAAGTAGTAGTAAAGCCCAAATTGCAAGCAAACAGCCAGAAGAAACTCAGATGAGAATGTGAAAGTATTGAAATTGAGAGTGTGAGGTGAGTTGTGTAAGCTGAAGGTGTGTAAAAGTATTGAATTCGAAGTTGTCTTAAAGAGTATTCAATCGTGTGTGCTTGAAAGTGCAGAAGGGCGGTCTCCTTTTATAGTGCAGAAGGCAAGTAAGAAAAGGTAAGAAAAGTAGTTTTACAATCAATCACATAAAGTCTCCCTTTAGTTAGGGGATTCTGATTTCAAACGGGTAGAAGACAGATAAGGAAAGAGTTTGACTGAAATCTTCTCCAAAGTAACACAAAGAGGGTAAATATATAGGAGTTTATTTAAGGAAAAAAGTCCAGCGGTACACGGTTTGTGAAAATAAGGAAAATGAATCAATCAAACAGTCAGTAAAATCAAAATCGCAGGCTTTGTTCGAATGAACCAAGTCAGTAAAAGAGAGGAAAGGGTTTTACTTATGGAAAATCAATAACAATCAATCAAACCTTACTAAAAGGAATTCGGAATCAATCATAATTGGCAAAACCTTTTTGAAAGAAGAATTTCTCATATATAAGGCACACAAATATCAAACAAGAAGGAGTTGTCATGTTGATTAGAAAAGACTATCATAGAAACAGTCATAAAAAAGGTTCAGGTCCAATTTATAGACTCATAATGAGTCTGAGAGTTCAGGGTTTCAAAGTAGAACCCCAGTCCAAACACAAAATCGAACTTGCCAAAGAAACTCCAAAATTCTAGGGTTTTCACTCGAATCAGGCACAGAGATGAGAAGGCAAGCCATTGAAACAGACTCAGAGGTCTCTTTTAGAGACTCATAAGAGACCAACAAACATGATAGCAGTTTTGAAAGCATAAAGAACATGTTTGAGAAAAGCTTCAGAATTTAAGCAAGTTCAGTAGAGAGAAGAAGTGATGTAAACTTAAGAAACAATAAATGAAGCATGCTTAGAACTCAAACAAAGTCAGGTAAAGCAAACAAAATTTAAGAACTCAGTAAGAAACACGTACAGTAGAAAAATACTAAAAATATAGCAAAGAACAGATAGAAGAACATAACAAATATTAACATGCGAGCCTAGTCTAAAGGCACAGTAGAATACAAAGATATAGAAGAATCGTGAATAGTAGGAAGAAAAAAGAAGAACAACACATGCGTGGTAGAGAAGGAAAACACACATAAAGAAAAGAATCAGAAAGATGTTTTGAAAACCTTTCAGAAACCCTAAATCGAAGAGAAACAATTTTGAAAAAAAAGATTGGGGAAAACACTTAAAAAATCTAGTAGAACACAAATATATCACAGATCTAAGAAAACAAACAAAGAAAAACCTCGAATAGCTTAGGATTTCGGAGAAACCCTAGAAATGAGAAAGGCCTGGAAGAAACTCCGATCTGGAGTCGGATGAGGTGGGAAATAGGCTCCTAATGCTTGAATACGCCTGAGCATGGCCGGAGAGGCCGTACAACCATAGATCTAAGAATGTCTGAAAGAGAATCATCGAGGTCAGACCTCAAAGCCTCAAACACCCATGGTCTAATGGTGGAGGGGGGTGAGTACAGACCATCCATGGCTTGAGAAGCCATGGATTCCGGTGAAAGTACGGTGGAAAAGGGTCGGAGACGGTTAGGGTTCCTTCGAGAGAATTTTGGGAGTGTAGAGTATTCAAGGGCGGCGGACTAAACGAAATGGGGGGATTAGGGTGGGGTTGGTGAATTAAAATGAAAAGGGGTGATCCTGGCCGTTGATCAAAATGATCAACGGCCTGGATTAAAAGAAAATTCGGGCGGGTTAAACAAATGGGTTAACAGGTTGGGTAAAATTGGAATTGGGCCGGTCCAATTGGGGTTAGGATTGGGTCAATTTGAGGGCTAAAATTGAAATGTAAGTAGGCTGTAATTGCAAAGAAATGAGGCTAAATGTTAAATAGCCAGTTCCCCCCCCTTCCCTTTTTTTTTTATAAAAATAGTAAAAATAATTTTAAAAGCAAATTAAAAGTACTGAGTCAGTTAATAACACATAAATATTAATTTAAAAATGCTGGAACCAATTTTTATAATTAAAATGCTATTGAACTTAAAATAGGCTAGAATTGCAATTATACGCAATTTAGCTTTTTAAAATACCAAATAAATTTATAAAAATATGCAAAAATTACCTTAACTATATTTTGGTGTAAAGGTGGGAATAAAAATAAATTATTCACCAAAGTTGATATTTTATGGGAATAATCATTGATTTTGTACTGCTAAAATGGACAATAATTTGATTCCAAAAATCTTAAAAATTTGGGAAAAATACCAAAATCTTTAGGCATGCTTATATATGCATATATACGTTATTTTGAAAGTGTTTTGTATATAAAAAATACATAGGGAAAAATTGGGTATCAACAAGCCTCACTCATTCATCATCCTCTCTAGTCTCTCGGCCTCACAAATATCATGCCAATCAGCCCAAACAATTATAATATGATGTGAGACAAATGATAACAGAGACTGAGATATGATATGCAAGGAATGAGTATGACTGAATATGTAATTGCAATTTAAGCAATAACTCTAAAGTAGAAATGACCTCAGTGGGTCCCAACAGGATAAGCATATCGCCTAAACATGGTTTCTTACATGGATAAAGACTTAATTACTCTAGCACGTAGAAATTTCATGGATATAAACAAGATTAGGTCACCACACAGTACCATAGAATCAATCGAGTCATAATTCACACGGTGCACGCCCAAACGCACGTCACCTAGCATGTATGTCACCTCAACACCAAACACATAACACGTATATTCAGGGGTTCATACCTTCAGCACCAAGTTTAGAATTGTTACTTACCTCGAACAAGCCAAATCGAATATCGAGCAAGCCAAACAGTACTCTAGAAATGCCATCTCGCGTGTACCAACCTCCGAACTGCTCAAAACTAGCCAAAAGCAACTCAAGAACATCAAATAATGCCAAAGAAAACAAACTCAATCGATAAAGGTTGAATCTTTAATCAAAAGCCAAAGTCAACCAAAAAGTCTAACCGAGGCCCGTACCTCGGAACTCGATGAAACTCATAAAATCCGAAAACTCATTAAATTATGAGTCCAACCATACTAGTTTCACTCAAATCCGACTCTAATTGATGTTCAAAACTCAAAAATTCACTTTATAAAATTTTATACAAAAATCCTCAATTTCTCTCTTGAAATCATCAAACAAATGCCAAAAATGAAGATAGATTCATGAAATATAATCAAAATCGAGTAGTGAACACTTAGCACATTCCATATGGTGAAAATTGCCTCAAAAATTGCCCAAATCCGAGCTCCCCGACTCAAAATATGACCAAATGAACAAACCCTCGATATTAAGTATTTTTACCCAGCTATTCTGTCCCGTTTCTCATGCCAAATTATCCCGAAACTTATTTTTGATGCCTCCAATAGATTTCTTGTGAAATTCCAGTCAACTTAGGCTTTTGAATCAGTCCATTTAACCTTATAATGAAGGAGATATGTTTGTTTCAATATTTGGAAATAGTGCAGATTTTTAAATACGAATTTAGTGGCAATTTCATAATTAATCTGGAAAAAACTGGCAACCCAATTCTTAGTAAATACAATGTCGAACTTGATGATTACAGTTGATATGGTTCCAAATTACGATAAAGATCTAATGATTCAATCAAAACAGAAATTGGAGCTCATGCTTTATGTGGTACCATTTATTCTTGAAAAAACGATGTCGAAACATAAAAAATGAGTGCAACACAACCCAAACCTATCTGAAACTCATCTGAGCCCCTCGGGACCCCGTCCAAACATACCAACAAGTCCCATAATATAATACGGACTTACTCGAGGCCTCAAATCACGCAAAACAACATCAAAACCACGAATCGCACCTCGAATCGAACTTAATGAACTTTGAATCTTTCAACTCCCATAAGTCGTGCCGAACCTTTTCAAATCAACTCGGAACGAACTCAAATTTTGCACACAAGTCCCAAATGATATAATGAAGATATTCTAATTCCTGGAACCACAGTTCGAGCACGATATCATCAAAGTCAACTCCCGGTCAAACTTATGAACATTCCAAACCTTCAAATTTCCAACTTTCGCCAAATAGTGCCGAAATATTCTAGAAATATCCAAATGCAAATCTAGTCATACACCTAAGTCCAAAATTACCATCTGGACCTAACGGAAACATCAAAACTCCGATCCGAGGTCAAGTACTAAAAAGTCAAACTTGGTCAATTCTTCCAACTTAAAGCTTCCTACTTGAGAATCATTCTTCTAAATCAATTCTGAATAACTTGAAAACTAAAACCGACAATTCACACAAGTCATAATACATCATATGAAGCTACTCAAGACTTTAAATATTTGGACGGAATCCAAATGCTCAAAACGATCGGTCGGATCATTATAGTTTCAAACCCTATAATCCATTCAAGGAGTTCAAACCATAAAGCTTGCAATTCAATGCAGATGTACCTAATATATGGACTATTTTATCGCATTATGAATGAATATATTATAGAAGTTTAAAAATTATAACTTGGATAAAGTGCTGGTATACTTTGTTGAATAAACAAGAATTGGTTAGCCTTGATTAAAAGGGATGGCCAACATCAATACCTAAGAGACCATAACTAGCATCTTAGCTTGACCGCGTTGCTTATTAGATTATGAGAATTTGTGGTAGCGCACTAGAGCATCTGTTTCAATAAGATAAGGATAAATTGGAGGATAATGGCAAAATTCTGTGTTTGGAAAGATGACACTGAGACAAAAGCTTCAAATTAATAAAGGAAAAAACTCCATCATTGTCTGCTAGAGTTTCACCACGAAAAAAAAATCAAACTCTATTGCTCAATTCTAAAGTTCCACATGTAGAGATTTTTGAATATTAATATAGTACGTTGTAGTTTCACAAATAAAGGTTTCGAAATCTAGCACCAATTGCTGGAGGGTATTATTTTCTAAAATTTCTGCATCAAAAGAGTGACTAAATGTTATTGAAAGTGTGGTTAAAGCCTATTAGAGGTCTAAAAAATAACTATTTACTAGCTTCTTTGAGAGTTTCGGAATAACGGATCGTTCCTCCATTGTTCTTCACTTAAACACCAGGGTTAGTTGGTATAGTTCATGGCTCAAACCTCCAACGACCTGGCCGGTCGTTTCAAGAATTTACGTCCTGATTCCCTATTAACTATTTTACCCGTGTTTGTTTTCGCTATTTTGATTCGCCGGGATGTTTGGTTTTGAGTTTCGGAGTGTTTTGAGACACTTAGTCCCTAAATGAGAGCTTAAGCTTTAGAATTTGGACCGTAGCCAAAGAAGTGTAAAGACGGTCTCGGAATGGGATTTCGTCGGTTCTGTTAGCTCCATTGGGTGATTTCGGGTTTAGAGAAGTGTTCGGATTGTGTTTTGGAGGTCCGTACCTAATTTAGGCTTGAAATGCTGAAAGTTGAATTTTTGAAGTTTTCGGTTCGATAGTAAGATTTTGATCCAAGGGTCGGACGAGGCTTTAACCACACTTTCAATAACATTCTTAGGCCCTGATTCGACCTTACCTGTTATTATATCATCCTGTTTGCTAGATGTGCAGGCAGAACAACTCTTACAGGTACTGCAGGATAACAAGACTGCCATTGGTCGGACCACGGCAGACATAAAGGGTATCAGCCCAGCCTTCTGTATGCATAAGATTCTCCTGGAGGAGGGGCACAGACCTTCCAGGGAACATCAGCGAAGGCTGAACCCTAACATGAAAGAGGTTGTAAAGAAAGAGGTGATCAAATGGTTAGATGCGGGAATCATTTTCCCCATCTCTGATAGTAATTGGGTCAGCCCTGTCCAATGTGTTCCAAAAAAAGGGGGGATGACTGTTGTGAAAAATGACAACAATGAGTTGATCTCAACTCGTACAGTTACAGGGTGGCGAATCTGCATGGATTACCGGAAATTGAACACCGCCACCCGAAAGGACCACTTTCCCTTGCCCTTCATTGACCAAATGTTGGACAGGCTGGCTGGAAGATCACACTTTTGTTTCTTGGACGGATATTCGGGGTATAATCAGATATCAATAGCCCCCGAAGATACAAAAAAGACATCCTTCACCTGTCCGTATGGCATCTTTGCCTTTCGGAGAATGCCCTTTGGGCTTTGCAACGCACCAGCGACTTTTCAACGGTGCATGCTAGCCATCTTCACAAATATGGTGGAGGATATTATGGAAGTCTTTATGGATGATTTCTCCGTGGTGGGAGATTCATTCGAAGACTGTTTTCACAACTTAAGCAAAGTGCTCAAAAGATGTGTGGAGACAAACTTAGTGCTAAACTGGGAGAAGTGCCATTTTATGGTACAAGAAAGGATAGTCCTGGGACATCGAGTGTCCCGAAAAGGAATTGAGGTCGACCATGCTAAGGTTGACGTGATTGAGAAGTTACCACCGCCCACTTCAGTCAAGGTGGTGAGAAGTTTCCTTGGTCACGCCGGGTTCTACCGGCGTTTCATAAAAGATTTTTCCAAAATTGCTAACCCATTATGCAAACTCCTTGAAAAGGATCAGCCCTTTGTGTTTTCTAATAATTACAGGTTGGCATTTGAGGAACTGAAGAAGAAGTTGATAGCTGCACCCATCATTGTTGCTCCCAACTGGGAGCAACCATTTGAGCTCATGTGTGATGCTAGCGACTATACTATAGGAGCAGTCTTGGGGCAGCGAAAAGATAAGCTGATGCACTTGATTTACTACGCAAGCAGAACGCTAAGCGGTGCACAACTCAACTACACAGTGAAGGAGAAGGAGATGTTGGCAATTGTGTTTGCTTTTGACAAGTTCCGATCATATCTGATTGGTTCCAAGGTAATTGTGTATACTGACCATGCAGCTCTCAGGTATCTAATTGAGAAAAAGGAGTCTAAGCCGCGCCTGATTCGTTAGGTGCTGCTGTTGCAAGAGTTCTCGAAATTCGTGACCATAAGGGCACAGAAAATCAAGTCGCTGATCATCTATCACGACTTGAAGGAGCTGAAAAATCAATCGAGGTCGAAGAGATTCTGGAAACCTTTCCAGACGAGCAGCTGCTCGCAGCCAGTCTTGAGGATGCGCCATGGTATGCAGATTTTGCAAACTACCTAGCCTGCGGTATTGTTTCCTATGACCTTTCATCTGTCCAAAAGAAAAAGTTCTTTCGTGATAGCCGCATGTATTATTGGGATGAACCTCATTTCTTTCGAATATGTGTTGATAACATTATCCGGAGGTGCTTCCCCGAGATAGAACAATCTTCGATTTTGCAGGCTTGTCACGCATCAACATATGGAGGACATTTTGGAGGGGTCAGAACAGCTGCGAAAGTGCTCGAGGCCGGATTCATTTGGCCAACTGTGTTTAGAAATGGGGTCCTAGGTTCATTAATAATATGGATCACCCCACACAATGTCTGGTAATCACTCCTCAATGAGGGCCTACACGTGACATTATCGCGTGGTCATCATATCCATATCTACCCATCCCACCCCGTTAAGGTATTTAAAGCGCGGATTGGTCTCGATTACTTATAGAATGCTATTACCCGCCCCACTCCTATCAGTCCCGGAGGCACATAGGACTACTAATCCTAAGAAGGGAAGGATATTAGGCTTATTTGGAGTTTCAAAGGTAAAAATTCTAAGGCGACAAACAAAACACGTATTGCATATTATGGGGAAAAGCATATAAACAAGCAGAGGCTCAGATATACCTCCTTGAACAGAAAAAGCATATAATTAGCAACTTTCACATATTGGTTAGCTCTGATTAAAATTAAATATGAAGGAGTCTAAAGGATTGGGGAAGATTGGTTTATTACATAATTCAGATAAGAACCCCAAATCAGGACTGTCTGCTGGTTGTAATAATTAACAGAAGCGGATTCAGTTTTTACTATTACTCTAAAGTTTGCCTAAGTGCTCAGACGGGATCCTATAAGCATGGTATCTATTGAACTCAGGAGGTGGTAAGACAGTAAAGCTCAAAAAATGAATTGTTCGAAATCATAAAAGTGCATGCTTGTTAACATTGAGGGACTTAGATTATCCAAAAAAGAGATGCAGAATTAACAAATTGATTACAGGCTCTGTAGGTGATGGTATGTATTATTACTGATTTGATGTCTAGCAATGGGTGAAGCGAATCAGATCCATTTAGAAACTCCTATAGGCATGTTTTCAACACGTTGTTGATTTTATACGCTTATAGCCGTGGTTTCTAGATGCAGAACTTGTTTTAAAACTTATAAACATGGTATCTAAATGCAGAAATTGAACCTTATAGACATGGTATCTAAATGCAAAACTTGTTTTAAAACTTATAAACATGGTATCTAAATGCAGAAATTGAACCTTATAGACATGGTATCTAAATGCAGTTTGAATTATGCAGAATGACGTTGGAACAATCCTATAGGCATGATTTCTAGGTGGAGTTGAATATGCAGAATTGTGACAATCCTATAGGCATGGTTTCTATATATATATATATATATAGTTGAATATGCAGAATTGTAACAATCCTATAGGCATGATTTCTACCCTTTGTATGCATAATTACCCCAACCCTGTTTCACTAGCCAGCCCCGAGTATTCTTTACAAATTATTACAAACCAGAGTAACAAATACATCAGAAAAATACAAAGAAAATAATTACAACCCTAAAAGGCTTGATTCTTGACTTCCTGTCTGAATTTTGAGATAGACCAACTCAAAGACCATCGATCCGAAGCCTTTCTCCAATTTGAGTATGTTAGAGTTCCGTAAGAGCTTCAATGGGACTCCGGGCAGTGCTCACACCCAAATAGTAGTACCAGCATAGGGACAAGTGCAGTGTGGAAGTGCCATCCCTCAAGTGTCCAAGTTCAGAGGGAGCTTCAAAGGGTCCCAAGGCAAGGCTCACAGGAGGGGGGCAGAACTTAAGTCTAAGAGAGAGTGCAAGTGAAGACACAGAGTTTTAAAGAACTAAGAAAGCACAGAATAGGGGAAGAGGGGCTGGGAAACAGTTACAGGATTGAGGATTTCACATAAAGGGGTTCAAGGATTGAGGATTGCAAAGAGCCTATGTACTTAGGCATTAGCTAATTTTGGGAATACACAGTAATAGAGAATGTTGTTATGCTTACAAAATCAACAAGAATATATAACATATGATGGTGACCTAGAGGTTATGATTCCAGGGGAATCAAGTTTGAGTCATAGACAATAATACTTAATACTGTCATGCCTTAAACAAACCATTAGCATCAAACACATTTAGGATGCATAGTAGGTGCGGAACAGGCAAAAGGGAATTGCAACATGCTAAAATAAGTACTGAACTAAACACAAGCAGTAGGCAAACAAGAGGGTAAAAGTATTAAGTAAACACATTGTTGTGATTGCTGAAAATCTTAATCAGGACATACCAGTTTCAAAGAGCAAAATACAGTAAAAGCTAAGTAGCAGGGCTTGAGAGCAGGCCACAATAGAAGTAACAAGAGAGAATACTTTAATTTGAGTATGAGCTCAGAAACTAAGAGTGTTCGTGTGTGTTGTGTTAATGAGAGAGCAGGGCATTTATAGCTTGAAAACAGGTGCAAATATAAGGCAAGAATCATAGTTTAGTAGTAATTATGAGACTATGTACTAATTAAAATCAATCAGTACAAGGACTTCCTTTAATTAAGGAGTTCAAACTTAAATGGCAATGGACAGAGAACATTTAAGGAAAGAGATCAAGTAAACATCTTGTGCAAAGTAGACAATTAGGGGTAAATACATAGGGGTTTAATTAAGGGAAGAATCTTTGAAATACTCGGTTAACCAAATAAGGTAAGTAAATAAAGTAAAGTTGCAGAATATAGAGACAATCAGTACATAGTAAATCAAGGAAAATTACTGATTCATGAATAAGCAAATAAATCAAGTCAGAAATAGGGGAATCGAAGGTCTAAGGAAAATTTTCCAAATCAACCCAAGGAATAGGGAAATGAGCAAGGCGAAACAAGGAAGGAGTCAATCACTTAACACATGAATGCAATCAAAATTATTCAAGGAGGTTTGAAATCAATCCCAAAATTGAAGGTCATTTTGGAAGGAAATTCAGCATATAAAAGTATATAAGCATTAAGCCTGCAAGGCTGAACTAAGGACAAAGAGAGACATCATAGAGTAGCAAACACAGGTAGTCACATAGGTCGATTTCAGTTACTCAGTAATAGAGAAGAGAAAGTATCAAATAGCATGCCAAAGGGTCAAGTAAAAGACCTTATAGAGCTTAGCAGGAAGTCAAAATCGTATAAAGAAACAAAAGTTGAAACAAAGATTTCGAAACTCAGTCGAGCAGTAGATGAAACAGCTTTAAGAAACTCGAATAGGTCCAAAGAAATTAGGGTTTTGAAACCAAACAAGTTCAGAGATGAAGAACAAGCAAATACATAACAAATAGTCTCAAAACTCGAATGAATCCCCAAATTTAGGGTTTTCACCATCAATCGAGTGTAGAGATGAAAACAACTAAATCAGGCAAAGAATACTAACAAATAAATTTAGAAGTCTCAAAGAGGACTAAAACTTTTAACATGCATACTTTAGTAGAAGAACAACACGAAAAACACAGTAGAACATGTTAAAAATCAGAAAAGCTTTGAAATGACTTAACAGAATCCTAAATCGGAAAAGGTAAAAGGGGTTTTGAAGGTAAAGCCTTGAAAGAAACTTTGAGAAAATGTTTAAAAGCTTGGAGAAAACACAGATCTACAACGGATCTAAAAGAATCGGAAGAACCTCGAAGGTTAGGGCTTCAGAAGAACCCAGATGGTGAGAAAGGCTTGGAAGGTCATTGATCTGAGCAGGAGAAGCCAAGAGTCAGGCTTGAATAGCCATGGCTGGCCGGAACAAGGTCAAAGATGGCCGGAAACAGCCATAGAACTGAAAGAATCCGAGGTCTGGACCAAACTTCTTCAAGGTCTGGTCTTGAAACTATGATAATCGAGCATGTAGGAGTTATAGGAGGCAGGTACAGGCCTTTAATGGCTTTGGAAGCCATGGATTCAGGCGATTTTGGGGAGTTGGTTAAAGGCGACGGCTAGGGTTGGAGAGTAGTTTGAGAGAGAATGGGAATTCAAAGGCGGCTACCGGTGAGAAAATGATTAGGTTTAAGGGTAATGGGAAATTAAAAAGGAAAGATTTAAAGGATGGTCGTTGATCATTTTGATCAACGGACTGGATTGAATGTGGGATCCGGGCGGGTTATTTAAAAGGGGCGTGGGTCGGGTAGATTAGGATTTGGGTCAGGGTAATTGGGCCTCAGGCTAGGTTTAATTGGGTGCCAAATCAGGCTAAAAATTTGAAACTAATATTTAAATAGCCATTTTTCCCTTGTTTATTTTATAAAAAAAGTAGAATAATTTATGGAAATACATCAAAGGTACTAAAATGATTAATAATACGTAATTATCAAATTAAAAATATTGGAATTAATTTTATAACTATAAATACAATTAAACCTTAAAAGAGGCTAATATTGCAATTATATGCAATTTAGCTTTTAAAATACTAAATAAATTTGTAAAAATGTGTAAAAATTATGTTAGCTATAGTAAATATAAGAGTCCAATAAATAAATCACCAAAATGATAGTTTTGGGGATAATTATTGGGTTTTCTTGATACAAATAGGGCCATAAATTGATTCAAAAATCTTTGAAAATTAAGGAAAAATAATAAAACCTTGGGACCTGCTTATATATGCATATATAGGCTATCTTGAAAGTATTTTGCATATTAAAAAATATACAGGGAAAAATTGGGTATCAACAGGGCAAGCTTATGGACAAAATTTGAGAAACTCGAAATTGTAATCATAATGTCATCAATCTCAAAAGGTTCATCAAAAGAGGAGTTGAAAGTTTTTGGCAAACAAAAGCAGAAGCAGAAACAAGGTATAGATTTGGCGACTTGAAAAACTTATAGGTTTTGAATCTTATGTGAAATTCTATTTTTTTTTTACTTTTCTACTCTACAAGAAATAACAATTATTAATAAAATTATTGCCTCGAGGACGAGCAAGAATTCAACTGCGGGGGAGTTTGATGACTATAAAATATCCATATATTATATACTTAAAAAATAAAATATTTTAAATAATATATATATATATATATATATATATATATGTATAATATGTCAATTCTCTGTATTTTCTAATATTATTTTGCAGGAAACAAAAATATC
>NW_017672342.1:74640-199136 GCF_001879085.1 Nicotiana attenuata
AAAGGTGGCGATCTTTCAGCCATGCAGAATGTAAATGAGGTGGCGATCTTTCAGCCATGCAAGTGTAAATAAAGCGGCGATCTTTCAGCCATGCAGATGCAGATGGAGACAGTGTTTAGTCTCGGAAGGCAGAATGGTAGCCTTATGCAATGCAAAAAATTGCAGGTGGAGACAGCGTTTAGTCTCGGAAGGCAGAATGGTAGCCTTATGCAATGCAGAAAAATGCAGATGGAGACAGTGTTTAGTCTCGGAAGGCAGAATGGTAGCCTTATGCAATGCAGAAAAATGCAGGTGGAGACAGCGTTTAGTCTCGGAAGGCAGAATGGTAGCCTTATGCAATGCACAAAAATGCAGATGGAGACAGTATTTAGTCTTAGAAGGCAAAATGGTAGCCTTATGCAACGCAGAAAATGCAGATGGAGACAATGTTTAGTCTCGGAAGGCAAAATGGTAGCCTTATGCAATGGAGAAAAATGCAGATGGAGACAGTGTTTAGTCTCGGAAGGTAGAATGGTAGCCTTATGCAATGCAGAAAAAGTAGATGGAGACAGTGTTTAGTCTCAGAAGGCAGAATGGTAGCCTTATGCAATGCAGAAATAAAATAAAATGGCAAATGGTAATAGAGTTTTCTTAGCTGATAGCAGGTTGGGATATTGTGACCGCTGGGGATATTGCGATATAGGGAATGTCGCCGGCGTGCGTGAATAGCAAATGCTGGTAAATGCAGCAATTCTGAGAGTTGTATTCCTGAACANGTTTTATAGAGGGAGGTTAGTTCGTATCCCCGCTGGCCTTGCTTGACCTGTTCGACTTTGATCTGGTGATACGGTATGTATCATTGGGGGTAGCATCCTGAACAAAATGTTTTCGATAATAAACATGCATGAATTTGTATAAATATGACATAGGTATATATATTTAAGAAATAGCTTTTAGATGAACCGACGATTGTGACGTGGCTCAAGACATTGCAACTTCTCTAGCTACGGAATTTTGAGGGTCCTCCTCAAAATTCTGCCCCAGTTCAATGGGTTGAAGCCTCTGACGGTTGCTTGTGATGATTGGCTGAAATCACTTCAGAATTTTGAGGGTCCTCCTCAAAATTCTACCCCAGTTTCCAATTGCGGGGGGAAATGAAAATTTTATTGAATTGTGACCGAACCCATAAGGCTGCCTACGTATCCCCTCTTAAACGGGAATCAGTTCAGACGCAGTTCAATTGCATCATTTAGGAAAAACAATAAAGACTACACATAGTAGCGCTTGACTGCATCTGAATTAATCGGCTTTGGCCAAACTTCTCCGTCCATTTCTGCAAGTGTGAGGGCTCCTCTTGTCAGAACCCGGTGAACCATGTATGGACCTTGTGTGTTGGGAGAGAATTTCCCTTTGGCTTCATCTTGATGCGGAAAAACTTTCTTTAATTCCAGCTGCCCTGGTGTGAACTGTCTCGGCTTGACCCTTTTGTTGAAGGCTCTGGACATTCTGTTCTGATAAAGCTGGCCATGACACACTGCATTCATTCTCTTTCCATCTATAAGGGCTAGTTGCTCGTAATGACTTTTCACCCATTCTGCATCGTCGAGTTCAGCTTCCTGTATGATCCTTAAAGAAGGAATTTCCACCTCGGCGGGAATGAGGGCTTCTGTACCATAAACCAGTATGTAGGGGGTTGCCCCAGTTGATGTGCGGACTGTGGTGCGATACCCCAACAAAGCAAATGATATCGTGCCATTTCTTATGCTTCTCTATCATTTTCCTCAATATCTTTTTGATTTTTTTGTTAGCGGCTTCCACAGCTCCATTCATTTGAGGCCTGTAGGCTGTAGAATTCTTGTGTCTGATCCTGAAGGTTTCACACATAGTTCTCATCAAGTTGCTGTTGAGGTTGGAACCGTTATCAGTGATGATTGATTCTGGAATCCCGAATCGATAAACAATACGGTCGCGGACAAAGTCTGCCACGACTTTCTTAGTTACTGCTCTGTAAGATGCTGCTTCGACCCATTTGGTGAAATAATCGATTGCTACTAGGATAAACCCGTGTCCGTTTGAAGCAATGGGCTCAATTGGACCAATAACATCCATTCCCCAAGCAGCGAATGGCCAAGGCGAGCTTAGTTGCATTGAGCTCATTCGGCGGCACCTTTATCATGTCGGCATGAATCTGATAGCGATGGCATTTCCGGACGTACTAGATGCAATCTGTCTCCATAGTCATCCAAAAGTAACCAGCCCGGAGTATCTTCTTGGCTAAGACAAAACCGTTCATATGTGGACCACAGATCCCAGCGTGGATTTCTTCTAACAGTTTGGATGCTTCCTTTGCGTCGACACACCTAAGTAGTCCCAAATCAGGAGTCCTCCTATACAGGATTCCTCCACTGTGGAAGAAATTGTTGGACAACCTCCAAAGTGTGCGTTTCTGAATAGGATTTGCAAGCTCTGGGTATTCTCCCTTTGTCAAATATTCCTTGATATCCTGAAACCAAGGTTTTCCGTCTGCTTCTTCCTCAACATGGGCACAGTAAGCTAGCTGATTATGAAATTTTACGGGGTTGGGATCAATGAAGTTTTTATCTGGATGTTGTATCATGGATGACAAGGTAGCCAATGCATCGACGAATTCATTCTGGATTCAGGGAACATGTCAGAATTATGTCTTTGTGAACCTCTTTCTCAACTCCTGTACGTGATGCAGATACGGGAGTATCTTCGAGTTCTTGGTTGCCCATTCCTCTCATACCTGATGTATGAGTAAATTTGAATCTCCCATTATTAGCTACTCTTGAATGTTCATGTCAATGGCCATCTTGAGCCCTAGGATGCAGGCTTCATACTCGGCCATATCGTTGGTGCACGGGAACCTGAGTTTGGCAAACACCGAATAATACTGACCGGTTTCTGATACTAGGACTGCTTCTATGCCAACTCCTTTGAAATTTGCTGCTCCGTCGAAAAACATTCTCCAGCCATCATAGGATTCTACAATGTCTTCTCCTATGAATGATGCCTATTCATCAGGAAAATACGTCTTCAGGGGTTCGTATTCTCCATCCACAGGGTTTTCAGCAAGCTGATCTGCTAGTGCCTGTCCCTTGATTGCTTTCTGAGTCACGTGGACAATGTCAAATTCACTCAACAGGATTTGCCACTTGGCTAGCTTGCCAGTGGGCATGGGCTTCAGAAAGATATACTTTAGAGGATCCATCCTTGATATGAGGTATGTAGTATAGGTACAGAAGTAGTGCCTCAGCTTCTGGGCTACCCAAGTCAGAGCACAACAGGTACGCTCTAACAGAGAATACCGGGCCTCGTGCGGAGTGAACTTTGTTGCTGAGATAGTAAATGGCCTACTCTTTCCTCCCCGTTTCATCATGCTACCCAGGACGCAACCGAAGGCACCATCTAACACTGCGATGTATAGTAGCAAAGGTCTACCTGGCTCGGGCGGGACTAAGACTGGTGGTGTTGATAGGTACTCCTTGATTCTGTCGAAAGCTTTCTGGCAGTCATCAGTCCATTTAGTGGCGGCATCCTTCTTCAACATCTTGAAGATTGGCTCACAGATGACCGTGGACTGTGCTATGAACCGGCTGATGTAGTTGAGTCTCCCCAAGTAACTCATCACGCCCTTCTTGTTCTTTGGCGGTGGCAACTCTTGAATGACTTTGATCTTTGATGGATCCAATTCTATTCCTCGGCGGCTCACAATGAACCCAAGTAATTTTCCAGTGGGAACCCCAAATGCACACTTTGCAGGATTCAGTTTCAGGTTGTACCTTCGCAACCTATTGAAAAACTTTCTCAAATCTTCCATGTGAATGGTGGCCTTCTTGGACTTTATGATAACATCATCTATGTACACCTCGATCTCCTTGTGTATCATATCATGAAATATGGTGGTCATAGCCCTCATGTAGGTGGACCCTGCATTCTTTAACCCAAACGGCATCATCTTGTAGCAGTACGTTCCCCACGGCGTAATGAAAGCCGTTTTCTCAGCATCTTCTTCATCCATCCAAATATGATGGTAACCAGCGAAACAATCTACAAATGACTATAGTTCATGCTTGGCGCAATTGTCAATCAGGATGTGTATGTTTGGCAAAGGGAAGTCGTCTTTCGGACTGGCCCGGTTGAGATCCCGGTAGTCAACACAAACTCTAACCTTCCCGTCCTTCTTTGGTACTGGCACGATATTGGCTAACCACGTTGGGTATTCCACTACCCTGAGGACCTTGGCTTTGACCTGCTTGGTGACTTCTTCCTTGATTTTCAGACTCATATCCGGCTTGAATTTTTTGAGCTTTTGCTTTACCGGCAGACATGTCGGATCGGTTGGCAGTTTGTGAGCCACAATAGACGTGCTCAGGCTCGTCATGTCGTCATACGACCAGGCAAATATGTCCTCATATTCTCTTAGAAATTTTATGTATTTCTTCTTTTCTGATGACGATAAGTGAACGCTGATTCGTATTTCTTTGACGTTTTCTGCATCTCCCAGGTTAACAATCTCAGTCTCGTCCAGGTTGGACTTCGGTCTGTTTTCAAAAATCTTAACTTCCTTAACAATCTCCTCCGATATGTCACCTTCCTCTGAATCTATGTCCGTTTGTTGCGTTGTCTCATTGCATGTCACAGTCATTGGTTCATCAAAACAAGTAATAGTAATGCTGTATAAGTAAAGTAATGAGAGAAAATAATAAGAATGTTGATTTATAGGGAAAATCGAAATGCTTTGATAAATTCCATAACTGTTTTGAACATTGAAGATCTTATTGCAGAAATTTAAAATGCGAAAGAAAAATTTAACTAGTAAAAATAATAAAAGATAGTGCATGATGCTTGTTCAGCCTTGCTACCCCGAGGCTCGCCGGGCTCTGGTGGTTATGATGGTCCAGTTATTGAGGCATGCTCCTCTGCTTACAGCCTGCATGGAAGGGCCTTCCTCCCCCTCTTCCTCGAAAATGACACAACAATCCATATCATCGTCTTCCAGGAACAAATTCCTCACTGCTGCCAGTGCTTCCTCTTCTTCTGACCCATAGATAACTTCGGCCGGTTGGAAAGTCTGTTCCAAGTGTGGTATTGGCTGCTCCAATGGATAGTAAGGACCGCGCCATGGTGGCGACCAGTCGTTGAATTCTTTCCAGGTATACTCATATCCCAGACCGAAGGTGGTGCCATGTTTATTTAGTTTTATAGGCTTAGCGATTCCTTGGAGGTTCTTGCCAAGCCCCTTGCCAGGTTCGTATCCACTCCAATTCAATATGCTCTCGATTTTGTTGTCCCACCATTTGTCCTTGTCAACGGCGTTGACCCGCTCGATGTGGTGATAGGTCTCCCCGCCTATCTTTCTTCTGCCTCCTATTGCTGGGATGGTCTGGCGACTGTATATGGGATTGCTACCGTCACCGTGAATGATCACCTGTTGGTGATTCCACTCAAACATCATTGCTTGATGCAGTGTTGATGCTACGGTCCCGGCAACATGAATCCAGGGTCGTCCCAATAGCAGATTGTAAGATGCCGGCACTGTCACACTTCCTTTTTTTACTACACCCCGTAAAGGGATATAATAAAGGAGTTTTTCCACTTAAAGGACAATCGGACCGGGATTTATTATTAAGATTCAGAGTCGCCACTTGGGAGATTAATGGTGTCCCAAGTCACCGGTTGAATCCCGAACCGAGGAAATTATGACTCTGTTTAACAGTCCGCGATCCAGAAATCTGAGTAAGGAATTCTGTTAACCCGGGAGAAGGTGTTAGGCATTCCCGGGTTCCGTGGTTCTAGCACGGTCGCTCAACTGTCACATTTGGCTTACTTATTTGATTTTGGAACATGTTTCAACTTATGTGCTTTTTAGCTTTGAACCGCTTTTATTGTTATTATTTTAAGAGAATTGCAACGTCGTGAAAACACGTCTCGAACCGCGTCACATAAATGCACCCGCGATTTTTGACACATTTCGACTTCGTTGAGATTTGGATTTGGGTCACATAAATGTGCACCCTTATTTAAGAAGGTAAAATTATTAAAAACGCGCCTAAAGCGGCTAACGCATTATTATCTTTGGGGAAGGCCATGAAATTCACTAAACGGCCCGTCCTGAATTCTAAGTATTTTAATACGACTATTTATCGAGGGCCCCGTAATTTGTGTGTTTTGTTTGGCGAGGCTCATCTCATTTTTTATTTAAAGGCCAATCCTAAAGTAAACTTTGATTCTCAATTTGATTTGTCTCTAATAATAAAACAAAGAGCCCTAATTAATCAATTAGCCAATCAGTTGTCACTAATAGCATTCAAAGAGGCTTGAACCTTTAAATCTGTGATTTTCAGTCTATTAGCCCCAGAGCAGTTCAATACATAAGGACACAAATAGATTGGGCTGCAGGCCCAAATGTACGCCAGCCTTCAATTTGTCGAAATCGAGCGACCAGCCGTGGGTCATGTGCCATTATGGCAAGGATTCATGCAAATTGGGCCAGATTGAGCCCAGATTCGCGGTCTGGCAGCCCAGTCGTTGTTGTGAAGTTCAGCCTATCAGTTGAGGCAATTTTAGTAGTGATAGCAACCCATGTTCAGGAGAAGCAATTCAAACCATATCTTAATGATCTAATTCCCCTATCTAATAATAGTGAATTAACGAACTAAACTAACTTAATAATGTTGAAGTCTCCTTTTAAGAACACAACGTCAATCAGTGCACAATCGAAGCAGTAGTTGCTTTAAAATAAACCAAACTCGGCCCAATAGATTCATGAACCACATAAGGGTAATTGCAATTCAACTGACATGCTCAATCTCTTCAAATGACCTCTAATATTCAAATCGTGCATAGGATTGTACTACTTTCTGAATTCAAACTATATTCCCTACTTTGAAATGCCCAATTCTCGGATTAACAACTGGTAACACGAAGCCTGCATTTTAAACTAGATCAATCTAACATTACTTAATTACAGCATTCATGTGTTCATAAGAAGACATTGAACCGGCTAACATTGAATCAGCTAACAGTCTACAAATTAAAACATTCCAGTTACAGTCTATAGTCTCATTATTACAACTGAGATATGGTTCAAATGAATTGATCAAACCAAATTTCTAACTAAGCAATAAAAGCAACACGTCCAGATGTAAACATGCATTGATTCCATCATTTAAACTTCAACATAGTTTTCTACAGATGAATATGATCTTCAGCATCACTGGAGCATGAGAATATACCTGGAAATTACGACACAATGAGAAAAAAGTAAGATCAGCAGCAACAGACAAACGGGCACAGCTAGTTTAACCCAGAAGCAATCTCAAATGAACTCAATAAACGAGTGAACACTAAAGCAAGCAGGAAGCCAACCCAAACAACTTGAACAACACTAAATTGACTCGAAAATGCACCCAAATATCTTCTGAACTTTCACAGACCAACACTCAACCAAAACCAGCTTATCTAAACCCAAACTCACTCGAAATCAACCAGAAACTCCTCTGAAACTTCAAATTACCAGGAACGGAACTAGGAAATGCAAATCAGCTACTAAAACTAGAGATTAGCTAGGAAATTGAATAAAACAATATATTTTTGGATTTTTCTACTGGATTTGTTTTTTTTTTTTGGTTTTTTTTAGGAACTAAGATCTAGAAGAAGGTTTTGAACTTCTATTGACTTGAAATTCAAATTTTAGGTTCAGATCTGCAGAGAGGGTTTTTGGGGCTCCAAAAACTTGTCCATGAAGTAAAGAAGACTGCCTTTTTATAGGCAAAATGAGGGCAGCTTCCAGATTTTCAGTTTTAGCTTTTAGTCCCCCAATTATTAATTTGTTGGTCAAGTTAGACCCATTATTTACTTTTAAAACCCCTTACTAGAAGCTTCTGGAAGTTTCAGGTTCAATTATTAAAATATTTTCCTAAACTGAAGCCCTGAATTACCCTTGATTTAATCCAAAATTGCCAAACCTATGTTTACTAACCACCAGTCCCTTTTTACCTGGTTAGAATCTAATTATAGTTATACTAACTATTCTAATTTCAGCTACAACCAAATTAACTTAAACTAAACCTAACAAACTAATTAAAACTAAATACTGAACTAAAGAAGTACTGACTAAACAATAATAAGGGAATACTAACGAATAGATTAAGACTAAAAAAAACCTAAACAAATTGATTGAAAACTTATCAAAACAAATTAACGAAGAATTAAACTAATAATCACAACTAAAATCAAGAATTAGAACAAATTAGAAACAAACAATCAGAACCCAACACATAATCAGAATCAAAATAGAATTGGCAAAAATCAAAATGAAAATTAACCTAGAAATTAAATAATACAGCATCAATTCAAACAAGAAATGATCGAACAAGGAAGAAAGAACTTAACGACTTGGAATGAACAATCAAAACTAAACCTAGAGCATTTTGAATAAAACCTATACCTAACCTAATGACGAAATGGAATTAACTCAAAACAACATGGGAGAAGAAGAAAACAGAAACAAATTGGAACAAACTCACTGATATGACTCTAGGGTTCTACCGCCTCGTCGATTCAAAATTTGACCAGCTCCGGCGAGATTCGAGTGCTTCTGGTGACGGATTCGTCATGACGGAAGTGAGGAGGTCCCATGGTGTGAATTTGGTGAGATTTGGGGAGTTTAGGGTTTTGGCCGAGATTTTGATCTATGATTCGAAGAGATTGGTGATGATTCGAGGGACGAGGTTTAGGGATTTAGAAAGAGGAAAGTGAGAGGATGCCGTGGTGTAAATTTCAGGGGATTTGGAGACTTGCCGCCGGCGGAGGGCGGAGGGCGGCGGTGTTAGGTTCTGTGATGAGAGATGAGAGAGATGGTAGGGTGAGGGGGGTCTGATGGGGTAGGGTAGCATTAGGACATATTTATACTAAGTAACCTACGCAGTTCTCATCCGTTGGATGACAAAATCAAGGGATGAGATCAAACCTTGGGAAAACGGGGTCGTTTTGGGACGGGCAAAATTGGACCGGGCGGGGAAAGGGTTTGGGCCGGACTGGGGTGGTTTTTGGGCTAGGTTTCGTTTGGGCTAAGCAGATTTGGCCCAAATTTAAGCATTTTATTAAGACCACTCTTTTCTTTTAATTTCCCAATTATTTTCTTTTCTTTTCCTCTTTTTTGTTGTAATTTCTTTTGATTTGGAACTAACAAAAATCTAAATTAATTCCTAAAATTAAAGAAAACTAATTAAACCCAAAAATGACAATTAGCACAACAAATTAACACAAAACTACTCAAAAATCAAAACCAAAATCAAAAGTGCAAACTATACTATACTTTTAATTTTTCCTTTTATGAAACAATTAATTTTCTAATTAATCCCAAAATGTAAAATTAAACCTTAAACAAATGCCAAGTGTATTTTGTATATTTTCATATGAATTAAAATGCACAAACAAAATGCAAACAATTAACAAAATTCACAAAATTGCAGAAACAATGAAAGAAATCATTTTGTTTGAATTTTTGGGAATAATTCATATAGGGCAAAAATCACGTGCTCACAGGCACATCTATCACTTGAAAATCCACATCAAACCAAGTAGGCCCCATTTGCAAACACAGACTAATTTCCCCAATGGTAGACCTTTGGGAGCCGTCGAAAGCTTTTACGTTGATGGCCCCGTCCTTGATCTCGTGCAGTCCCTTACCTAATGTCCTAAGTGTTACCAACGAACAAATGTTGAGGCTGGATCCCCCATCAATCAGGACTCTGGTGATAAAATAAACTTCGCAATGCATGGTGATGTGCAATGCCTTATTGTGACCCAACCCTTCTGGTGGCAGCTCATCTTCATGAAAAGTGATCTTGTGACTTTCCAATACCTGTCCTACCATGTTAGCCATCTCTCCGCCGGTGATGTTGCTTGGCACATATGCTTCGCTCAGCACCCTTAACAAAGCATTCTTGTGTGCATCAAAATTTTGTAGCAAAGCAAGGATAGAAATTTGCGCCGGTGTTTTGTTCAACTGGTCAATGACCGAGTATTCCTTGGCCTGTATCTTTCTCTAGAGATCATTTGGCCCAGTCTCGGTGATGGTTGGCCGGCTAGAAGCCTGCTTGCTCGACTCAGCCAGATGTTCTGGGGTATAAACTCTACCAGTTCTCGTCATACCCTGTGCCGTAACAGCTTCTCCGAACATAACCTTGCCTTTCCTTCTTGCCTCAGCTGTGTAGTCCCATGGTATAGCCTTTGTATGTAACAGTGTTATATCTGACAACGCCACTGGAATTGGCATGGCTATCTTTACTCCGAATGGAGCATGCACCTTGGGCGGTAAAACTGCAACTTCAAATGGTGTGGGTGCCTTTGCTGGAGACACGAATTCGACCTCAATTGGCGCTGGCGTCTTTGCATATGATGATTCTTCAAACTCCAATGGTATGGACATATTTACCTCGGCATCTCTAGAGGGATGAATCTGGACTATGATCGGATTAAGGGTGACTATTGGTTTCTTTGGGTCGTCACCTTCTGTGATCAAACCGATCGAGCCTTTGGGATCCCAATCATCCTCTATTTCAATCATGTGAACGCCTCCTCCCTTGTGGTCAGGCAGAGGGTTATTGAGGACATTTGGAGCAGGCTCCTTTGCCACAATAATCTTGTTATCAATTAGAGTCTGGATCTTATCTTTTAGAGAACGACATTCGTCAATTGTGTGTCCTTTCATGCCAGAATGGTATGCACAAGATTTATTTGGATTAACCCACTGAGAAGGGTTCTCAGGGGTTGCAACAGGGATAGGGGTGACATAACCAGCAGCTTTAAGTCTTTCATACAACTGGTCAATAGGTTCAGCAATAGCCGTATATTGTTTTGGAGGTCTTCGGTCAAAGTTAGGTCGAGGTCTAGGGAAGTTTTGGCGTGCAGGTGGGGATTGATAGTGGGCTGGTTGAGTATTGTAGGCTTGGTAAACATGTGCGGGTTGGGAATGTTTGGGTGAAGTAGGCTGATATGTGGAAGGTGGTTGATAAGTGGGTGGTGGGGTTTGGTAAGAGGGTGAGGGTGCTTGGTAGCTTGGGGTAGGCTGATATGTGAGTAGAGGCATTGGGTATGTTTGGTATTTGATGGGAGATTTGGTTCTTTGTGCAACCATTACGGCTCCTACGTCTTTTTTCTTGGACACAACTCCTGACTGTAAGGCCTTATTTATAGCAAGGCCTCAAAGTTCGTAACCATGCCACTTTTGATGCCCTCTTCGATCCTTTCTCCCAGTTTGATAATGTCAGAAAATTTGTGGCTTTCGATCATCATCAGCCTTTCATAATACTATGGGTCTTGAGCCCGAACGAAGAATTGTTCATTTTTTCTTCTTCTAAGGCAGGTCTAACCTTAGCAGCTTTGGACCTCCAGCGAGTAGCATACTCGCAGAATGTTTCTGTGGGCTTTTTCTTTAGATTTTGACTATAGGACACATCCGGCGCATTCTCCGTGTTGAACCTGAACCTGTCCATAAAGTAGGATGCCATGCTTACCCAGTTCGGCCACTTCTTTGGATATTGGCTAATGTACCAAGATAAATCCTCTCCCTTCAAGCTCCTCATGAAAAGCTTCATGCAGATTTTCTCGTCTTTTCCTACTCCAACCAGATTGTCACAGTATGTTCTCAAATGGACCCTCGTATCCCCTGTACCATCAAACATCTCAAACTTAGGAGGCTTGTACCCCTCGGGCAGTTTGACATCGGGCTGTATGCAAAGATCTTCATAGTTCAGCCCTTCAATTCCCTTCCTTCAACGCCTTGAATTCTGCTAGTCAATTTCTTAAGTTCTTCAGCCAGGTTCTTGATAAGCAAATCTTTATCATCAGACTCGGGTGTGCTTGAGATGGGTTGGGTGGAGTGCGACATAGTTTCCACGTAGATGGGGGTGTTATGGTGGGTGTGGCAGTGGTCATTTGTGGAGTTTTGTGGTTCTGGGATGAGCAGCGGGGTATTGTTGGAAGGGTATTGTGTGAAGTATGGCAGGTGTTGCGGTGGTGGTGAGGAGCGGGATGGTTCTGTTGCTTCGAATGTTCTGTGGAGGTGTAGGGTTCTGAGCATTTGGGAAATTGACATCTGGAGTAGTGAGGGAAAATGCCAGATTTGCCAGATTCTGAACCTGATCAAGTTCTTCTTGGAATTTCAGCAGCTTTTGTTCAGTTGAGATGCATTTTCCTTGGGAACCAGAGTACCGTGACCATGAGTGACCTCTACCCGCTCAGTTGAGTTCTCCTTTCTGGCATTGTTCAAATCTTCCATCTTCCCTTTGTTCTTGTTTTTGACAGGACTGAGAGGAGGAGTGGGTGGAGGGCCCCTGGATCTTGTGAAATAGGATGATGTTGCCAGAGTTCACGAACTGACCTTTGGGAGGGGAAATAATAAACAAAAAGTAAAAACAAAAAAGGTAACAAGTTAGTGAGAATTATAAAAAGATGTTGCAATATTTAAACACATAGTGCGAGAATGTAAAGCGTGTCTTAATTTGGGGACCTCTTTGTGCCCGAGGTAGGCCTAGCGACAAGTTGATTTGGAGAACTTGGAATGCTAAATGCCTCATTTTATTGATAAAAAAGTTGACGAATCCCAAATCGACACTAAATAACAGGAAATAAAAGTCGCTAGTGACCATTGGCCTTATTACATTTCATAAAAAGAAGTAAAACTCCTATCTATTTGGTCCCAGAAGGACCTTCCCCAGATTCGGCATCCCTGGCTCCATCGAACAACTTTCCCAACTCGCGAAGTCCCAGCAACAGGTAGGCTCTGGCTAGATGTCCGCCTTAATTCCTCTCAGCATTCTGACAGTCTTCGACCCTCTTGAGGAACCTTTTTTCCAGCTCCACTATGCCTCGCTCCAGGTATCCTAGTCGCTTGTTGGCATTGACAACCATGTCCTTCCATTCCTCAATTAACTTTTGATTGGCTTCCTGTATCTCACGGTGCTCGCTCTCGCATTCCCGGATTCTCTTGCGTAGTTGATTGTATTTGACCTATGCCTCGGCCTTTTCATCTATGATCCTGTGACCTCGAACAAACCCAAGTTGACTCAGACCATTATGATTATCCTCCAACCAGCCGGAATAGTAGGGAGTACAACCGGCGTGGTATCTATCTGGTTCGATGGTATCTTTCCCCATGACGATCTTGCAGTGCCACATATGCTGAGTTTGGCACTTGTAAGGCTATCATCATCCTGGAAGTCAGCCCGGAAGTGACTCATCTTGTCGACCCTGGGTACAACCTGCTTCCTACCAGCTTGCCTCATAACTCGGAGAGGGACGTAAGGGTACGTTCCCCTCAGACCGATCAATATCAGAAAAGGTGCGTCTCGGGATCGGGCGATGAATTCTTCGGTCGGAAACCATTCGAACATCCATTGTACTTGCTCCTCGGTCAAATTATCAAATAGCTCGAACTATCCTTTGGCATCCTCCGGCTGAGCAAACATACCAGGGATATAATTCATTCGCTTTGGGTGATGGAAAGCGATATGATCGCCCTAGTCCCTTCGTTGAATCTCTTATCGGTATTCACCCTTTTGTAGATGCTCCATGAGCCACGGCTGAAGTAGCAAATTGCAACCCTCAAAGTGACTAGCTCCCCGTTGACACTTTTCTAGGGCTCGTTATATTTCCGCGATGATCATAGGTACAATGCTGAATGGTTGCCCTCCAATTCCTTCCATTAAGGTTTTAGTGACCATGGCTAGTCGGGTGTGGATTCTCGCTTTCTTCATTGGAAACACAACCAGCCCCAGAAAACAGAACATGAATACAAAGACCCTTCGATGAATATACCCCAATGAGGTGATGGCAAACTCATCAGGATAGGTACAGTAGGATTAGCTGTGACCGTACCTCTCGTACAAATAATCAAAGGGGATATAGGATTCTTTGAGGCATGTCAGTTCTGGATTCTTCTTCAGACCCATCATTTTGAGGAAACCCCTGCCCTTGCGGTTCTCAGGCATCAATAAACCCGGAGTCTCCCGTACCAAACCGGCTAATCCTCCTATCTCTTCTAGCAAAGGTGTCATCTCAATCTCCCCAAAGCGGAAGACGGACCTTTCACAATCCCAAAATAGAGTAGTAGCTTTCATGATCTTGTTGTTGGGTTGGATTTCCAGGAGGGAGGGTAGATTCCTCTTGTTGTTGGGTTGGATTTCCAGGAGGGAGGGTAGATTCCCTAGATATTTTCGGACAAAAGTGTGGTCACTGGAATGAAGATCTTTCCACCAGCTTAGCAGTCTCGGGTGGATGTTGGTAACCATGCTGAATCTGGGGATTTCGTGCCTCATTATCTGCAAGATAGAAGGGTTAGATCCTACCCCTACCGGACTCGACTAGTTAACATCAATAATTGGCATAAAAGCATTTAGTTCTCCAAATAAATGCACAGAACGTGATGATGTCTGTTTTGGGTTTAAGGAAACCCAATGGACTTGGGACAAGGCTATCTTAAAGAGTCATTATGCGGACAACATAACTGACTCGGCTAGGTTTGACCATGATGCATGCACAGTTAAACAGAGTGAGGTTTCTATCGGGTTTTAGACTGGTACCCTTGAGCAGACAACTCAAGGGGGAAGGCTCAAAACTGTCGACGGCACCGTTGATCGACTAGTTTTACCGCAAATATGCCTTACCGGATTTAGGGGGTGATAATATAGGAAGAGCGCAACAAATCATTATAAGCGTTGCTATGGTATTTGTTTGGCACGAGTGAAATATGATGTCGAGCATAATGTCATGGGCGGCTTTCCAGCCATGCCCCATGACCCCTTGGGCGCGCCCCGTGGCGTCCTAGCGAACCTCCCAATGCCTAGCGCCACGGACGGCCCCGTGGTCTTGGCCGCGCCAAGTGACAAGCGCGCAGGTGCCTCTGTCGCCCCAGCGATATCCCTCGCGAGTGCCATGCCGCAGGCAGAAGCCAACAGCGCCGCGCGTGCAGACCGTGGTGCCAAAGACACTGCTGCTGACAACGGACCTGCTGCTGCCTTATAGAAAACTAAGTCATTTTCATTGTAAATATAGAGTAGTTTATTTCATGCACTTCCATTATGTTTCTCTAGCTTAATTAGGTCTACTCCTGTAACTTTGGATTATTTTTTTTAAGTACTATTAGGGGGGATCAAGCAATCAAAACTTTCTAGCAAGCAAGCAATTCTCTGTACTGGTGTCTCTCCCCCTCGACACCGCGTTGCTTTTCTGTAATAGCTTTCATTAATGCAATCAAGCTTTCTTTCATTCTGAATTCTCATTTCTNNGGTCAAGACAGACAACACAGCTGTTAGCCATTTCATGACTCAGCCGAAGCTGAATGGTCGACAGGCTAGGTGGCAGGAACTCCTAGCTGAATTCCACTTCAACTTGGAGTATCGCAGTGGAAAGACCAATCATGTTGCTGATGCGCTCAGTCGGAGAGCTGACCTAGCGTCGGTGTGCCTACTCGCCACCCTAAGGGGGAGCGAGGTAGCCACATCCATCAAGGACCAAATACGGGATCTACTCATCAAGGATCCTGCTGCTCAGTATTTGGTTGATTTGGTAGGACAGGGCAAGACTCGCCAGTTCTACATGGAAGATGGGTTTCTGAAAGTAAAAGGGAACCGACTTTATGTTCCTAAAGGAGGAGATTTGCGGAGGACTCTTCTAACGGAATGTCATGATACTCTGTGGGCCGGCCATCCTGGTGAAGAACGCACCATGGCGTTACTTTGTCGTGCCTATTATTGGCCTCAAATGGCCGATGATGTCGCTCAGTATGTGAAGACTTGTCTAGTATGCCAGAAGAACAAGTCGGACCGCTTGACACAAGCGGGACTCTTGGAACCACTTTCTGTTCCAAAGAGACCTTGGGAAAGCGTTTCCCTGGATTTCATCACCGGATTGCCCAAGGTCGGAGATCTCACAACCATCTTAGTCGTGGTGGACCGGTTCTCTAAGTATGCCACCTTTATTGCAGCCCCACAATATATATCAGCAGAAGATACAGCTCGACTCTTCTTCTCTCATGTCGTCAAATATTGGGGCCTGCCCAAAGACATTGTTAGTGACCGCGACTCACGCTTCACTAGCAACTTTTGGACCCAACTCTTCAAGTGCCTTGGGTCAAAATTGAGTCACAGCTCAAGTTTTCATCCGCAATCTGATGGCCAGACGGAGCGGTTCAATGGTATGTTGGAGGAATACCTCCGCCACTTTGTAACCGGATCGCAGAAGAATTGGGTGAAGCTTCTGGATGCTGCTCAACTGTGTTTCAATTCACAAAAGAGCTCTAGTACCAACAAAAGCGCTTTTGAAATTGTTACCGGACAGCAACCGCTACTCCCACACACTGTGAATGCACCAAACATGGCTAAATCTCCTCGAGCTACCAGCTTCTCAAAAGAGTGGAGGCGGAATCTGGAGATAGTGCGGAGCTATCTTGTCAAAGCCCAAAAGCGGATGAAGAGGCATGCTGATCAGAATCGTCGCTTTGTTGAATATCAAGTAGGAGACAAAGTGATGGTCAAAATTCCAAAGCGGTACTTATTTGCAGGGGTCCATGACCCTCGCCTATTGCAAAAATACATTGGACCTTTGTCCATTGAGAAGCGTATTGGGAAGGTTGCATACCGGGTGGATACCCCAGCTTGGTGGAAAATTCATCCTGTCTTCCATGTCAGTCTCCTGAAACCTTTTCGGGAAGACACGGAGGATCCTTCAAGGAGCCAGCTCACAATACCCAGTATTCGAGGTCCCAATTCAACCGGGAAAAGGCGTGTTGAAGCTATCCTTGATGACAGAGTGATTCATGCCTCAAGGAAAGATCACCAAGAAGTTTTGGTGAAATGGCAGGACTGTGATGCAGAAGAGAATACTTGGGAGAGGGGAACAAACCTCAAAGCCTACAAGAGCCTCATTGAAGATTATTTTGCAAGGAAGGCGCCGGTGATGGCAAACTCATCAGGATAGGTACAGTAGGATTAGCTGTGACCGTACCTCTCGTACAAATAATCAAAGGGGATATAGGATTCTTTGAGGCATGTCAGTTCTGGATTCTTCTTCAGACCCATCATTTTGAGGAAACCCCTGCCCTTGCGGTTCTCAGGCATCAATAAACCCGGAGTCTCCCGTACCAAACCGGCTAATCCTCCTATCTCTTCTAGCAAAGGTGTCATCTCAATCTCCCCAAAGCGGAAGACGGACCTTTCACAATCCCAAAATAGAGTAGTAGCTTTCATGATCTTGTTGTTGGGTTGGATTTCCAGGAGGGAGGGTAGATTCCCTAGATATTTTCGGACAAAAGTGTGGTCACTGGAATGAAGATCTTTCCACCAGCTTAGCAGTCTCGGGTGGATGTTGGTAACCATGCTGAATCTGGGGATTTCGTGCCTCATTATCTGCAAGATAGAAGGGTTAGATCCTACCCCTACCGGACTCGACTAGTTAACATCAATAATTGGCATAAAAGCATTTAGTTCTCCAAATAAATGCACAGAACGTGATGATGTCTGTTTTGGGTTTAAGGAAACCCAATGGACTTGGGACAAGGCTATCTTAAAGAGTCATTATGCGGACAACATAACTGACTCGGCTAGGTTTGACCATGATGCATGCACAGTTAAACAGAGTGAGGTTTCTATCGGGTTTTAGACTGGTACCCTTGAGCAGACAACTCAAGGGGGAAGGCTCGAAACTGTCAACGGCACCGTTGATCGACTAGTTTTACCGCAAATATGCCTTTCCGGATTTAGGGGGTGATAATATAGGAAGAGCGCAACAAATCATTATAAGCGTTGCTATGGTATTTGTTTGGCACGAGTGAAATATGATGTCGAGCATAATGTCATGGGCGGCTTTCCAGCCATGCCCCATGACCCCTTGGGCGCGCCCCGTGGCGTCCTAGCGAACCTCCCAATGCCTAGCGCCACGGACGGCCCCGTGGTCTTGGCCGCGCCAAGTGACAAGCGCGCAGGTGCCTCTGTCGCCCCACCGATATCCCTCGCGAGTGCCATGCCGCAGGCAGAAGCCAACAGCGCCGCGCGTGCAGACCGTGGTGCCAAAGACACTGCTGCTGACAACGGACCTGCTGCTGCCTTATAGAAAACTAAGTCATTTTCATTGTAAATATAGAGTAGTTTATTTCATGCACTTCCATTATGTTTCTCTAGCTTAATTAGGTCTACTCCTGTAACTTTGGATTATTTTTTTTAAGTACTATTAGGGGGGATCAAGCAATCAAAACTTTCTAGCAAGCAAGCAATTCTCTGTACTGGTGTCTCTCCCCCTCGACACCGCGTTGCTTTTCTGTAATAGCTTTCATTAATGCAATCAAGCTTTCTTTCATTCTGAATTCTCATTTCTGTTATCTCAATTGCTCTTGACATTGGTTTTTCCGTACGGCACTGACAATCTCGTCTAGCGTACGGAGGGGACCTCAGTTGGCGGACAGCAACTGAACTGACATCAGTTGCCTAGCCGTACGTCGCCCTTCCAAGGAATCTCAGGAAGGCGCCGCGTATCAATAATTATGCAATAATTAAAGACATGTTGTCACGTATTTGCACGTTTAAGGAAGCAGTAAATGCAACAATTTTGCATAATTTAAAGCAGTATTAAAGGAAAGCAAAAAGGAAAGCAAAAGACAAGTCAGTTTTGTAGTTGAAAAGGAAATTGAATGCTTAAAAGAAATAAACAAATAATTACGCATAAAGAAGCATAAATTCACAATAATAGCCTGAAATGGTAAAAGCCTAAAAAATCCCCAGCAGAGTCGCCATGCTGTCGTGCCCCCTTTTTCCTTCGAAATCGGGTTTATGACATTTGGAGGGACAACTCATTCCTTTTGGTAACTGGATTTGCAATTGAAGAGTCGCCACCTAATGATTAGGGTGCATTTGGACACCAAAAGAGTTCGATTTGAATAACCAAAGATAGGGTAAGGGCTTGAAATTATTCTAAGGGGAAGGTGTTAGGCACCCCTCAGAATCTACTAGTGTGGTTTTCGGCCAGACAATTATTGTGAATTGAGATGCAGGTAACATTTAAACAAATAAGGCTCAAATAAGAGGGGATTTCAGCACATAATGGTTTGAAAGTAAACAAGGTTTGCAAGAGCAATTAGAAAAGCTGATTTTGAAAAAATAAAGAGTTAAAATGCTAAGGAAAAGAAACAAAGAATGAAGGGAGAGGGGTCCTAGGTTTATTAATAATATGGATCACCCCACACAATGTCCAATAATCACTCCTCAATGAGGGGCTACACGTGCTCGTCCAACCCGGCAGCATTCATGAGCCGCTAGTTTCATCATATCCATATCTACCCATCCCACCCCGTTAAGGTATTTAAAGCGCAGATTGGTCTCGATTACTTATTGCATGCTATTACCCGCCCCACTCTTATCTGTCCCGGAGGCACATAAGACTACTAATCCTAAGAAGGGAAGGATATTAGGCTTATTTGGAGTTTCAAAGGTAAAAATTCTAAGGCGACAAACAAAACACGTATTGCATATTATGGGGAAAAGCATATAAACAAGCAGAGGCTCAGATATACCTCATTGAACAGAAAAAGCATATAATTAGCATGACTTTCACATACTGGTTAGGTCTGATTAAAATTAAATATGAAGGAGTCTAAAGGATTGGGGCAGATTGGTTTATTACATAATTCAGATGAGAAGCCCAAATCAGGACTGCCTGCTGGTTGTAATAATTAACAGAAACTGATTCAGTTTTTACTATTACTCTAAAGTTTGCCTAAGTGCTCAGACGGGATCCTATAGGCATGGTATCTATTGAACCTAGAAGGTGGTAAGACAGTAAAGCTAAAAAAATGAATTGTTAGAAATCATAAAAGTGCATGCTTGTTAACATTGAGGGACTTAGATTATCCAAAAAAGAGATGCAGAATTAACAAATTGATTACAGGCTCTGTAGGTGATGGTATGCATTATTATTGATTTTACGTCTAGCAATGGGTGAAGCGAATCAGATCCATTTAGAAACTCCTATAGGCATGTTTTCTACACGTTGCTGATTTTATACACTTATAGACGTGGTTTCTAGATGCAGAACTTGTTTTAAAACTTATAAACATGGTATCTAAATGCAGAAATTGAACCCTATAGACATGGTATCTAAATGCAGAACTTGTTTTAAAACTTATAAACATGGTATCTAAATGCAGAAATTGAACCTTATAGACATAGTATCTAAATGCAATTTGAATTATGCAAAATGGCGTTGGAACAATGCTATAGGCATGATTTCTAGGTAGAGTTGAATATGCAGAATTGTAACAATCCTATAGGCATGGTTTCTATATATATAGTTGAATATGCAGAATTGTAACAATCCTATAGGCATGATTTCTACCCTTTGCATGCATAGTTACCCCAACGCTGTTTTACTATCCAGCCCCGAGTATTCTTTACAAACTATTACAAACAAGAGTAACAAGTACATCAGAAAAATACAAAGAAAATAATTACCCCTAAAAGGCTTGATTCTTGACTTTCTATCTGAATTATGAGATAGACCAACTCAAAGACCATCGATCCAAAGCCATTCTCCAATTTGAGTATGTCAGAGTTCCCTAAGAGCCTCAATGGAACTCCGGGCAGTGCTCACACACAAATTGTATTACCAGAATAGGGACAAGTGCAGTGTGGAAGTGCCAGCCCTCAAGTGTTCAAGTTCAGAGGGAGCTTCAAAGGGTCCCAAGGCAAGGCTCACAAGAGGGAGGCAGAACTTAAGTCTAAGAGAGAGTGCAAGTGAAGACGCAGAGTTTTAAAGAACTAAGAAAGCACAGAAGAGGGGAAGAGGGGCTGGAAACAGTTACAGGATTGAGGATTTCACCCAAAGGGGTTCAGGGATTGGGGATTGCAAAGAGCCTATGTACTTAGGCATTAGCTAATTCTGGGCATACACAACAATAGAGAGTGCTGTTATGCTTACAAAATCAACAAGAATACACAACATATGATGGTGACCTAGAGGTTATGATTCCAGGGGAATCAAGTTCGAGTCATAAACAGTAATACTTAATACTGTCAGGCCTCAAACAAACCATTAGCATCAAACACAACATGCTAAAGTAAGTACTGAACTAAACATAAGCAGTAGGCAAACAAGAGGGTAAAACTATTAAGTAAACACATTGTTGTGATTGCTGAAAATCTTAATCAGGACATACCAGTTTCAAAGAGCAAAATACAGTAAAAGCAAAGTAGCAGGTCTTGAGAGCAGGCCACAATAGAAGTAACAAGGGAGAATACTTTTGAGTGTGAGTGTGAGTTCAGAAACTAAGAGTGTTCGTGTGTGTTGTGTTAATGAGAGAGCAGGGCATTTATAGCTTGAAAACAGGTGCAAAAATAAGGCAAGAATCATAGTTTAGTTGTAATTATGGAACTATGTACCAATTAAAATCAATCAGTACAAGGACTTTCTTTAATTAAAGAGTTCAAACTTAAACGACAATGGACATAGAATGTTTAAGGAAATAGACCAAGTAAACATCTTGTGCAAAGTATACAATTAGGGGTAAATACATAGGGGTTTAATTAAGGGAAGAATCTTTGAAATACTCGGTTAACCAAATAAGGTAAGTAAATAAAGTAAAGTTGCAGAATATAGAGACAATCAGTACATCGTAAATCAAGGAAAATTACTGTTTCATGAATAAACAAATAAATCAAGTCAGATATAAGGGAATCGAAGGTCTAAGGAAAATTTTCCAAATCAACCCAAGGAACAAGGAAATCAGCAAGGCGAAATAAGGAAGGAGTCAATCACTTAACACATGAACGCAATCAAAATTAATCAAGGAGGTTTGAAATCAATCCCAAAATTGAAGGTCATTTCGGAAGGAAATTCAGCATATAAAAGTATATAAGCATTAAGCCTGCAAGGCTGAATTTAGGACAAAGAGAGACATCATATAGTAGCAAACACAGGTAGTCACATAGGTCGATTTCAGTTACTCAGTAACAGAGAAGAGAAAGTATCCAATAGCATGCCAAAGGGTCAAGTAAAAGACCTTATAGAGCTTAATAGGAAGTCAGAATCGTACAAAGAAACAAAAGTTGAAACAAAGATTTCGAAACTCAGTCGAGCAGTAGATGAAACAGCTTTCAGAAACTCGAATAGGTCCAAAGAAATTAGGGTTTTGAAACCAAACAAGTTCAGAGATGAAGAACAAGAAAATCACATAACAAATAGTCTCAAAACTCGAATGAATCCCCAAATTTAGGGTTTTCACCATCAATCGTGTGTAGAGATGAAAGCAAGTACAGGCAAAGAATACTAACAAATAAATTCAGAAGTCTCAAAGAGGACTAAAACTTCTAACATGCATACTCTAGTAGAAGAACAACATGAAAAACGCAGTAGAACATGTTAAAAATCAGAAAAGCTTTGAAATGACTTAACAGAATCCTAAATCGGAAAAGGTAAAAAGAGTTTTGAAGGTAAAGCCTTGAAAGAAACTTTGAGAAAATGTTTAAAAGCTTGGAGAAAACACAGATCTATAACAGATCTAAAAGAATCAGAAGAACCTCGATGGCTAGTGTTTCAGAAGAACCCAGATGATGAGAAAGGCTTGGAAGGTCATTGATCTGAGCAGGAGAAGCCAAGAGACAGGCTTGAATAGCTATGGCTGGCCGGAACAAGGTCGAAGATGACCGGAGACAGCATAACACTGAAGTAGACCAAGGTCTGGACCAAACTTCTTCAAGGTCTGGTGTTCAAACTATGATAATCAAGCATGTAGGAGTTATAGGAGGCAGGTACAGGCCCTTAATGGCTTTGGAAGCCATGGATTCAGGCGATTTTGGGGTGGTGGTTAAAGGCGGCGTCTAGGGTTGGAGAGTAGTTTGAGAGAGAATGGGAATTCAAAGGCGGCTACCGGTAAGAAATGATTAGGTTTAGGGGGTAATGGGAAATTAAAAAGGAAAGATTAAATGGTGGTCGTTGATCATTTTGATCAACGGCCTGGATTGAATGGGGATCCGGGCGGGTTATTTTAAAGGGGTCGTGGGTCGGGTAGATTAGGATTTGGGCTGGGTAATTGGGCTTTAGGATTGGGTCTAATTGGGGTGCCAAATCAGGCTAAAAATTGAAATGAAAATGGGCTAATATTTAAATAGCCATTTTTCCCTTGTTTATTTTATAAAAATAGTAGAATAATTTCTGAAAATAAATTAAACGTACCGAAATGATTAATAATACGTAATTATCAAATTAAAAATACTGAAGTCAATTTTATAATTATAAACAAAATTAAACCTTAAAAGAGGCTAATATTTCAATTATATGTAATTAGCTTTTAAAATACTAAATAAATTTGTAAAAAAATGCACAAAAATTATGTTAACTATATTTTAGTGTAAGTATGAGAATCCGATAAATGAATTACCAAAATGATAATTTTGGGAATAATTATTAGGTTTTTTCTTGATAAAATAAGACAATAAATTGATTTAAAATTTTTTTAAAAATTATAAAAAATAATAAAACATTGGGACATACTTATATATGCATATACATGCTATTTTGAAGGTATTTTACATATTAAAAAATACATGGAAAAATTGGGTATCAACAGTTATCTCTGTGTTAAGCTGTATTGCCTTTCTGTGATTTCTCTATTTATGTTATAGCTGTTGTTGCTCTTTCTATCCTGTGTTACTGCTTACTGTTGCACCTGATTATACTGTGTTCTCCTATACTGTTTTACCTTGTTTTTCATTTAACCTCAGTAGGGCCCTGACCTTCCTCGTCACTACCCGATCGAGGTTAGGATTGGCACTTACTGAGTACCGTTGTGGTGTACTCATGCCCTTTCTGCACATGTTTTTCATGTGCAGATCCATGTACTTCCACTCAGTCTTATCACGCTTGAGGCGAGGCAGTTGTAGAGACTCCGAGGTATATCTGCCGCGTCCGCAGACCGAACAGTCCCTTTCTATTTTGTCTTTAAGTATTAGCCCTTCTGTATTTTTCTTTGTTAGACATTCTGGAGTTAGATACTTGTAGACATTCAAAAGCTTGTGATTTCATGAGATTCCGGGTTTTGGGAAATGTTGTTAGTTTCGAGAGTTGGTACTGTATATGCCGAGCGACATCTTATACACTGTTTCTTTTTTTGTTATTTCGGTTTTTAATTATTTCTTCCGCAAATTGTTTATTAACGATGGTTCACGGAGGGCGAATCGGGGTCGTAACAAAACCTGTTGCCTAAGTCTTAAATTTCTCAACCTTTTCCATTTGACTAAGCCCCGGAATAGAATTGACTAACATTATTTCAAAAAGGCATGGTGGGTTGGCACAGAACATAGAAATCCTAATGTGAAAGTGGGAGATGATTAATATGGACTTTGTGGTAGGACTGCCTAGCACACCTCATAAATTTGACTCGATTTGGGAGATTGTGAATCGGCGTACGAAGTCAGCACACTTCTTTCCAATTAAATCTACCGACACAACGGAACAATATGCTTAGTTGTATATAAAGGAGATAGTCAGGTTGCATGGCACTCAAGTTTATATCATTTCGGATCGGGGGGCACAATTCATGGCTAATTGTTGGAAGAAATTTCAGTAAGGTTTGGGTACTTAGGTGAATCTTAGTACAACCTTTCACCCGCAGACTGACGGGCAAGCAGAGCGGACTATTCAGACGATTGAGGACATGTTGCACGCTTGTGTTCTTGACTTCAAGGGTAGCTGGGACGATCATTTGCCACTCATAGAATTTTCCTACAACAATAATTATCATGCTAGTATTCATATGGCACCATTCGAGGCTTTATATGGTCGGAGATGTAGATCTCCCATTGGGTGGTTCGAGATTGGTGAAGTGGAATTGATAGGACCAGACCTCGTGCATCAGTCTATGGAGAAGGTAAAGGTCATTAAGGATCAGTTGAAAACTGCTCAGAGTCATCAAAAGTCCTATTCGGATATTTGTCGCAGAGATTGGAAGTCCAAAGAAGATGATTGGGTATTTTTGAAGGTTTCCCCCATGAAGGGTGTAACGCGGTTTGGTAAGAAAGGGAAATTGATCCTGAGGTATGTCGGGCGGTACAATATCATTCAGAGAATTGGTCAGGTGGTGTACAAGCTTGAGCTACCACCTATGTTACATCCCGCATTTTCGTATGTTAAAGTTTCGTCTTCAGTTAATTGACGTAGGCTAAGCATTATGCTATTTTAAACACATAATGAGTAAATTCGTGAGGGAGAGAAGGTAAGCAAATAGAAGAAAATGAGTTTCGTTAAAGGTTGTTGATTTGGGGTAAAATACGGGTCGATCGATAATACCCGATATTTATGGACTAGTACCATACAAGGTATCACATGACTATAATAGTAAGGTGTACAAAGGTTATTAAAAGTAAATAGTATTTTAAGTAGTTTGTGATAATTCCTAATTATGCGGGTAATTGGTTAATTACCGGGTAGCGGAATATTACCTAATTAATTAATTGATTATAGGATAAGATTAAAATACCCACCCCACCCCCACGTGGCAGCTTTTGCCTTACACAAATTGCGACACATGCCTTTAGTCCATTCAATTAGTAGGCACATGGACATTAATTCATTTAGTCAATTTAGCAAGTGGAGTAAGTGACTCTTGCCTTCTTAAGCTATTTACACGTAGAAGGTGGAGTCATATTAGTCATTAAACTTATCTCCCAAGGATATCAATCCATTTTGACAAAATCATGATATATTCAGAAAGGCTAGATAAAGAACAAAAGTGAGGAAATTTTGAAAACTTCATACTACAACAACAACACTAACAATCAGATGCTAACTTCATTTTTTAGGATTTTAACTATAAAGATCATTTCATTCTCAAAGACTACAAATCAGACGTGCGGTTTTGGAGATTAGCAAGGTGATTTGTTACAAATTGATATAAATTCGTAGAAATTCCTACAAAATACTACAACATAATTTCTTCAATCAACGAGAATTTTAGCACATTAATAACGAGATTTTGAAATTCTAAAGGAGTGCGGTGCAATCCTTCTCAAGAATATTGTACGGATTTTTTCCTACTCCAAGTATGTTAAGGCTATCCCTTCTTTCTTTTGGAATGATCTATACGACACAAGAGAAACGAGCAAATGCACAACTTCCATAAATTACTCTATTCGTAGAAATGCTAGAGATGTGTATATTCTTATTCTCCCATGTGTCATATTATTCTATCATCTGTTCATGGGTCTCAAAAATACGTAAGTTGGTAAAGTTTATTTCATGATATTGATCAGAGGCATAATGGTCTTATGACGTACCGATAGATTTTATTAACGTATTTCATATGCATTTCATGCATTTATATATGCACATTGACCCATAACCAGATGGCGTTATATATACGTGTATATATATATATATATATATATATATATATGTGTGTGTGTGTGTGTGTGTGTGTTTGTATGTGTATGGGATATAGGAAATGTTATGGCGTTATATACGCACCACCACCTGATCGGCTGATATACATCGATGATTTTGCCCACAGTGGCCGAGATGATATGATGGGATGCCCTCAGAGGCCTGATGATGTTATGAAACATGTACCTATGCCGACATGACATTCATACGCATATGCATGACACTATAATTATTTCATGAATTACAGAGTTATCCAGACTTACAGGTTGAGTCATTTGCTCAATATTTCTTCCATGTCTGTTACATACTTATTTATGTGCCTTACATACTCGGTACATTATTCGTACTGACGTCCCTTTTGCCTGGGGATGTTGTGTTTCATGCCCGCAGGTATTGATAGACTGGTCAAGAGCCCTCCAAGTAGTTATCAGCTCAGAGGAAGATGTTGGTGCTCTCCATTTGCTTCGGAGTTGCTTGTTTGGTTAGTATGATTTAGACGTGTATTGTGTGATATGGCGGGACTCTATCCCGACCTTTATGAAAATTATGTATTCTTAGAGGCTTGTAGAAAGATGTCATGTACGTAAATGATTGTATGGCCTTGTCAGCCTATGTTCAGTAAACGAGTGGTTATTTTGGTCTTATAGGCCTGTATGTCTTATGTATAAGTTGGTATCACATGTTGTATTCTACTTATCTCACTGCAGGCTTCCGGCTCAGTTATCTATGATAGTATGACATGGAAAGATACGTTATGTTGGTACTTGGTTGAGTAAGGTACCAAGTGCCTGTCGCGGCTCATCGGTTTGGGTCGTGACAAAGTGGTATCAGAGCAGTTCTGTCCTTGGGAGTCTACAAGTCGTGTCTAATAGAGTCTTGTTTATGGGTGTGTTGTGCACCACACTTATCAGCAGGAGGCTACACGTCATTTTGGACTGTCAATCTTTTTTCTTACTCTAGATCGTATGGTATAACTCAGTTGTAAGAACTCAATTTCCTAAACTCTATCTTATTCATAATACGACGATGCCTGCATCAAGAAAGACATGTGGTAAGAGATATAGTTGTGGAAGAGTTGAGTTAGAAGAGCTCGATTTATGCATCATGCGTATGATGGATAAATATGAAGTATTCAGTAGACCATGTGTATACTAAGATGTGTATGCTTCTTGATAAGGATCCCTAAGGCAAGAATGCCTATCCACTTTTACGATAAAAAAAGAAAAAAAAGAAAAAGAGAATCAGAAAGTAGACATAAGTTCCAGCAAGAAACAGAAGCAAGGTGAAAAAGGGTACGAGGTACCCAGTTAATGAAGATTATCGGTATTTTCAACTCAGACATAGAGATATAAGCATTTTGAGTTACCTTCAATAGTAACAGAGGTATGTACAATTGGTCTCACCTATTTCGGTTATGCCCTATGGGGGTTAAAAAAAGTAGTATAAGAGGAGAATGGGATATCAGGATCCGGCTAGGGTTAGAGTAACCCAACATGATTGATGGATTGTTCGTGTCAGTTGACATTTCCGAAGAATATTGCAAATGTGCTAATACATCTCCTCGTGAGATACCCTGGTGTTGCACTCTAAAATAGTACAGCTAGATATGAGCACTACAAAGATTGGCACTGAAAGCCTGGAAGGGATAAATATTACCTTAGTGTGACTCTCGTCCCTTGTAGAGCAAGGATGTTGAGCAACCCGAAGAGCCGATGAATGAAGCAAGGAGAGCTAAAAGAGAAAGAATGAGGTATTGAAGTTTTCACAATAAAGGGATAGGCAGAAATATTAGAAGAGTAATGAGAAGAGAGATAAGGAAGAATTATTTGTAATATGTGATACATGGATGACAACGGTAGAGTGTTACCGAATCTATAGTCAAATGAAGAAAGAGACGAAAGGTGATGGGACTTAAGACAACAAAAGAGTATAGGCCATACAGTCATATCCTCATTTCGAGAAATAAGTTCGCAACTCTAACAGAAGGAAAAGTTAGACCCTAGAGTAATAGAAATCAGTATGGACTGGTGAACTAGATAAACTAAAAATGAATTAGGGACTGGGTGATTTGATAATAGTCAGCATCATGAGAATTTCGGATTGCGTTCTAGGGATAATAGAATAGACAACAGAAGAAGATCCATGATAAATTCAGAGAATGGTCACTTAGGAAGACGCTTCCTTAAAGCAAGCAATGTGAGCAAAGTCAAGCTTAAGGGGCTGTGTGTCCCAGTTACACTAAGTGTCACCATCGCGAGTAAGGAAGTTTGTTATCCTTGGTAACAGAAAGATTACCGCAAGGCGAGTAAGGGTCATTGATGATGTCAAAGGACGCCAAAGATGAATAGGAAAAACATCTATAGGCAGGTCGTCGTAGCTCCACCTCTTAGTACTCCCCTAAAGGGGGGAATATGGAATGGTGTGGCACTAAGTCAGAATTAAATAGATCTAGTAACTATGGAATGATAAAGGAAGAATGCGCTAAAAAATGAGAAAGGGATGAGATTGCACTTATTCAAATGTTACAATGTGATTCCATAATATTATGTAAGCACGACGCCAAGAAAAAAGAAGTAAGGGTTCCTGCCCGGGATGTTTTTGATAAATGAGGAGCTAGTGTGAGATATAAGTTACGATAAAGGAAATAACCCAAGAAAGCTTACGCGTAATATGGATATGAGAATGAGCCAACGAGTAATTAGTAGTTGATTCAGGAAGAGCCTAGTCATGACTAGACAAGAGGTTACAGACAAATCAGCAGATCATGCAAGATAAATATTTTGAACCCTAATATGGAGAATTCAGCCTTGCAGTAATATTATTATAATACTTAAGATATATTCAAATAGGAGTCGGGATAGTTAAAGGTATCGTATGAATGTTACGGGAATAAAAGAGAGTGCCACTGGGGAGACAATCAAAATATCAGTTTAGAAGCAACCCTACAAGCACAAGGGCATGGAGGTAAGCAACTACGGATAATTATAGGCAAGGAAGGACATCAAAAGGTCCGTAATAAGCTCACAGCTTTACAAGAGTCAAGGGTCCTCCCTAAGTACTACAACGAAAGACTAGCTGAGGAAATAATGAAGAAGGCTTCAACCTAAGCACAAGGACCTAAAGAGGAAATGGGCGTGTGAAAATAGTCTCACAACAACATTGTAAGCACTCCAAAGGAAAGTGGCACCTACCGTGGCTAATGAACATGAAGTAAAATTAAAGTAATATTCGAGATCATATGTGTTGCACGAAAACTCTGGTATGCGTAGGAACTAAGATAAGCTAAGTATGCACGCAACAAGGGGGCAGAAAGACCAGGAAAATTAATAGCTTACCTTAAAGAAAGCTAAGAAGGAACGAAAGAAATTATTCAATCAATGATCCCAAGTTGGTGACGTTATGAGGGCATTTAAGAGTTTGGAGTTTTATACCTGCAGCATATACATCCGTAGAAGATTTTGGTATACGTTAAAAGAAAGAATTGAGCCCAGGTCATAGACGAAGGATTGAATTGTTAAAGGATTTTATCATGAATATCCCTCAGCACCTATGAAAGGCTAAAGTAATAACTAATATCAGGAGTCGCAGATCGGAAGATAGCTTAAGCCTACATAAAGGCTGATCAGAAAGAAGAAGAAACTAAAGAGTTACATCGACTAAGTAAAACAGACGTGGACTAAGAGAATTATAGACCTCAGGATCACTCTTAAATAGCAGAGGTATAAGAGAGATAGTACAGTAGCCATATTTTATAACGGCTCTACCGGATTGTGTATGCACCAAGGTGCAAGTATTATAATAGAGCTTCAGGTTGTAGAGATAAATAATACATATGTGGAAGGGATGTTATGAAAGAGATAGAAGAATGTGAGGCAATATTTTAAGGTAAGTAAGGAAAAGGTGAACAACGTACAAGATACTCAAATACATAAGGTTATGAATAGTCCATACTGTGGATAAGGGGCTAGAAGCGCAGGCATTCAATATCCAGGAATGATAGCAGCGTTTTCAGTGGCATACCTTCCAGCCTATGGTTTCTAAGTACCGAAATGTCTAATTAGAGAGTAAAAGAAGAGTTAGAGACGATGTGATATATCGATGATCCAGAAAAGTACAAGCTAAAGTATGATATAATGACAAGGTTTTAGAAAGAAATGAGTAAGTATAAGAAAAGGGCAAGTGAGAAAATGACGAAAATGGATAAGTCCTCGGGATTAAGCCCGTGAAACAAGGGAGTTGATAGTTCCTCTAAGTTATAGAAAGCTCGGTATAGCCTGAATGAACTCAAGGAGTCTAAGACTAGTAGCATTTAGAAGAGATGGAATGCTGCCCTAGTAGTAGAATGAGGGTGTGAATGTGATATATAAAGGATGACGTTTGGGCCTTCAATTGAAGAGGATTTCATGAATTGTAAGGCACTAAAATAGCCATATAAGATGAGTCACATGGGAATGCTATAATGTACGATTATGGAAGTATAGTATCACCCCTAGGTGGATCAATCTAATTACTCCAGATGCCCCGGTTGAGAAGCGAGCCCTAGTGGCGGTGTTACATAAGAGATCAAGTTATCAGTGGTAAATATCAACAATAGATGGATTAAAGTTCAACAGTATGAGGTGAGATTAGACCATTAGTCTTAAGGATAAGCAACGAGAGTAACCTGGAGTTGGTTGCAGACCTCAGTAACGATAAATCAAAGTAAGAGTTATGTTATAGTATGACCTACGTAGAAGCAGTAATGTCATATGAATGGATAACGAGGTCTATAAAATAAGATATAGCAATATTCGCAAGCTCTACAAAGTACCGAGCGAAGAACTTCAATATACATATAAATGCCTAGAGAGACATCTTATTAAGCTCTCCTATATGTTTACAAAGTAAGGCCTAGAGATTGGCTTAAAGCTGGAGGAAAAAGGAGAGAAGAGTCACATAGGCACACTTACAAGGTCAGTATCGTAGAGGCTGCATGATAGAAGGTAGCAACAGTTATGAGATTGGAAGGATTTCGATCACAAGTCATGGTGTGGGAAAGAGGCCTAAAGGGGGGAATGCCTGGCCTTTGGATTTATTCACAAGACAATTGCGTGGATGGCAAGGAGAGTACTAAAGTATTCGCAAGAGCCATAGGTTATGAAAATGATAAGTGCATCGGTCAACATTCGAGGACAAATATTCCAATTGAGGGAATGATGTTACATCCCGCATTTTCTTATGTTAAAGTTTCGTCTTCAGTTAATAGACGTAGACTCGGGGATGAGATTTTCTTGAGATTATAAGCATTATGCTATTTCAAACACATGATGAGTAAATTCAAGAAGGAGAGGAGGTAAGCAAATAGAAGAAAATGAGTTTCGTTAAAGGTTGTCGATTTGGGGTGAAATACGGGCCGAACGATAATACCCGATATTTATGGACTAGTACCATACAAGGTACCACATAACTATAATAGTAAGGTGTACAAACGGTATTAAAAGTAAGTAGTATTTTAAGTAGTTTGAGACAATTCTTAATTATGCGAGTAATTGCTTAATTATCGGGTAGCGGAATATTACCTAATTAATTAATTGATTATCGGATAAGATTAAAATCCCACCCTACCCCCACGTGGAAGCTTTTGCCTTAAACAAATTGTAACTCATGCATTTTGTCCATTCAACTAGTAGGCACATGGACATTAGAAGGTGGAGTCATATTAGTCGTTAAACTTATCTCCCATGGATATCAATCCATTTTGACAAAATCATGATATATTCAGAAAGGCTACATAAAGAACGAAAGTGAGGAAAATTTTGAAAACTTCATACTTCAACAGCAACAACTAACAATCAGTTGCTAACTTCATTTTCTAGGATTTTAAATACAAAGACCATTTCATTCTCAAAGACTAAAAATCAGACGTGCGATTTTGGAGATTAGCAAGGTAATCTGTTACAAATTGCTACAAATTCGTAGAAATTCCTACAAAACACTACAACCTAATTTCTTCAATCAACGAGATTTCTTAGCACATTAACAACAGAATTTTAAAATTCTAAAGTAGTACGGTGCAATCCTTCTCAAGAATATCGTATCGATTTTCCCTACTCCAGGTATGTTAAGGATATCCCTTGTTTCTTTTGGAATGATCTATATGACACAAGCAAACGAACAAATCCACAACTTCCATAAATTACTCTGTTCGTAGAAATGCTAGAGATGTGTATATTCTTATTCTCCCATGTGTCATATTATTCTATCAGCTGTTCATGGGTCACAGAAATATGTAAGTTGGTAAAGTTTATTTCATGATATTAATCAGAGGCATAAAGGTCTTATGACGTACCGAGAGATTTTATTAACGTATTTCATATGCATTTCATGCATTTATACATGCACACTAACCTATGACCAGATGGCTATATATATATATATATATATATATATATATATATATATATATATATATATATATATGTGTGTGTGTGTATGTGTGTGTGTGTGTGTGTGTGTGTGTGTGTGGGATATGGGAAAGGTTATGGAGTTATATACGCACCACCACCTGATTAGCTGGTATACGTTGATGATTTTGCCTACAGTGGCTGAGATGATACGATGGGATGCCCTTAGAGGCCTGATGATGTTATGAAACATGTACCTATGCACGACATGACATTCATATGCATATGCATGCCACTATAATTATTTCATGAATTACAGAGTTATCCAGACTTACAAGTTGAGTCATTTACTTTATATTTCTTCCATGTCTGTTTTGTACTTATTTATGTGTCTTACATACTCGGTACATTATTCGTACTGACGTCCCATTTTCCAGGGGATGCTGCGTTTCACGCCCGCAGGTCCCGATAGACAGGTCAAGTGCCCTCCAAGTAGGCTATTGATAAGTCAGGATTTTAATATGTTTTATGCTCCTACTTGCCTATGCTTTGGTTATGAATTGCAACAAAATAGTCCCAAAATGCTCACAAGTTGTACTTAATTGCAGGCTTGATCGACAAAGCGAAGAATATCAAAGATCGGCTCAAAAAGGAGTGGAACCTGCTCAAGTGTCAAAGACTAAGTAAGTTGAGGAAAAAAGAACCTAGTGCGGACCGCGCAAATGTGAATGCGGCCGCACTAGGAGATTCAGAGGATGACATATTCAGTGGAAGTGCTACGCGGCCGCGGTTGGATTCTCGCAGTCCACGGTCAGACTACGCGGCCGCTTCACACTTTTGTGCGGTCCGCGTGAACGAGATTCAGAGAGTTGAAATTTTGGCAAATTCAAGCAATGCGCTCCGCGCTCCTTTATGTGCGGGCCGCGCCAACTTCCATCGCGGCCGCGCTGCATTTCCACGCACTCCGCGGTCCTCAACTTCAGAGAAGCAGAAACCAGAAGTCCAAGAGCCAGTGCGGCCGCTGTCCTTTTTGCGCGGTCCGCACTGACCCCGCAGGGGTATTTTTGTCCAGTTTTTCCAGCCTAATATAAATAGAACATTTTACCATTTTTAGGTTAAGTTTTATATTCTGAACGCAGCTGAGCTCGTGAGACTCGATATTGTAGTCATTTTCGGCACTTTTGCTCTTTATTATTGTAGTTTCTTCTTAGTAATTAATTAATATGCTTAGTTCTTCATCTATTTCTTCAATTTCTGTACCTAACATGAGTAGCTAAACCCTTTAGCTAGGGTTGTGGCTCAACCCTAGTGTGGGTAATTGATGGGTGTTGTCATCGAAGGTTAGATTGATATTGGGTGTTTGTTATTTGGGTTGATTTTAGGTTTTAATTAAGGATTGGTGGTTGCAAATACTGATTCTAGCTTTGTGGGTTTAACTCTTCTTGAGAAAGAGAGTCCATGACCCCAAAATTGACCCTACAAGGAATTGGGATGGACTCATGAGAAATGATAGTCCCAATTAACGGGTTAAATCTCGAGAGAGTAATCACCCTACTTGAACCCTAGTTGCTTGATCTAATTGGCCTACCCAATTGGTCTCGAGAGAGTCAATTGGGCAAAATCATTCTCTCTACCGAGAGGTGTGAGAATGGGTACAATTGTGCAACGGTTATAGCATAAACCCCAAATGTGTCAATCTATCCTTAGTAACATCTACACGTCAATTAGCCACCTAGGTGATGCCATGACCCTAGTGCCTTTCTCCTTATTAAATACAACTTAGCAATATTCTCGTAGCATAATTTAGCTTTAATCATTAGTTTTATAATAGTAGTTATAAAAATCAAAAACCAAGAATGTTTGAAGCGACATTAGGAGTACAAACACATCTCTAGACTAGACAGAAAATCCAACTCCACTACTAGCTCCCTGTGGAAATTCGATCGCGAACCACTATTCGGGTAAAAGCTATTGCGACCCGCTATTCCAACCTTAGTGTAGAGTCGAGTCGGCAACGATCACTTTTTGGCGCCGTTGCCGGGGAGCTTGTGGTGTTGACTATCTGTTTGGTTAGTTTTGTGTTTTTCTTCTCTTTCCTTCTTGTTTACTAATTTTGTTTGTGTCGATTACTCAGGTACTATGGCTGTAAATGCAAATGACCCTCTTGGAAATGTGCTTGCGGGGGAGGAGGTTGAGGATATTGGAGATGAGGAGGTGCCTCTTGTACCTCCAGGACGACGAAGAGGCCGCCAGGGCAATGCTAATGACAACGTCCCAGACCCTCCTCTGCCACCTCCAAGAGCGGTTCCTCGGGTGCTACCGAATCAAGGATATGCGAGTGCCATTTTTCCTCCCCGAATCCGGGCGGGGAACTTTCAGATCACAAATTTTATGTTGACCTTGCTCGCGCAAAGAGGGTATTTTACAGGCGCCTCCGATCAAAATGCCTACAAGCACTTGAAGGGGTTCGTAGATACATGCTGGGGTAGCAAGCAAACAAACGTGTCAGAGGATGCGTTGAGATTGAGGCTTTTCCCGTTCTCTCTTCGGGGTAAAGCGTTGGATTGGTTAGAAAGGCTCCCAAATCATTCTATCACCACATGGGATGAATTGGCGGACAAATTTATTGCCAAGTTCTTTTCTCCAAGTCATATGGCGGCTCTTCGGGATAAGATTCTAGATTTCAAGCAAATGCCAATGGAACCTTTGCACGAGATATGGGAAAGATATAGAACAATGGTGAAGGAGTGCCCTAATAATGACATGACCAAGGCGATGATACAACAAACTTTTTATCGGGGCATCAACACCATGAATCGGTGCATTGTGAACCAATTAGCCGGAGGGAACTTTATGAAACTTTCTTACCAAGAGGCATGTGATGTACTTGATGAAATGGCCGACGCCTCTTCGGCATGGCAAAGCCGAGCAAATGTACCCCAAGGTGACCCCACGGTCATCCATTTTGCACAAGGAATTGAATGATACTTACAACAACTATGAATCAATTGGCGAAGGCGCAATTTCAACAAGTCCAAAACCCGCGCCAAGTCAATGCAATGGAAAGTGTTTCTATGTTGAAAAGGAGGCAAAGAGGGCAACAACAACCTCAAGATAATGGTGAGCAATTTGACAACAACAATGACGGTGGTGGTTATTCGAATGAGTGGTATGATGATCAAAGCGAGGAATGTCAATATGTCAATAACTACCAAGGGAATAGAGGAAATCAAGGGAATCAACAATGGCGTCCCCAAGAAAATTGGGGCAATCAACAAGGCAGCAGTATTTGGAATAATAACAACCAACAACAAGGTGGTGGCAATTGGAACAACAACAATCAAAACAACAATTGGGGCAACCAAGGGAACAATCAAGGCAATTGGAACGGGAACAATAATAATTGGAGCAACAACAACAACAATCAAGGAAGGTGTAATAATGGCGGAAATCAAGGCAACCGGGGGCAAGGCTTTCAAAGGCCCCCCATGTACCAAAAACCGAACAATCCACCCCTTTTCAATCTCAAGGGTCTAGTTCTTCAGGTAGTGATATGGGGAGGATTGAAATGATGTTCGAACAAATGATGCAAAAGAACCAAGATTCCAATGCACAATTGGCTTCTCATAATACATCTATCCGGAACCTAGAAGTGCAACTAGGCCAAATTTCTCAAGCGTTGAATACTCGACCTAAGGGTGCTCTACCAAGTGATACGGTAGTGAACCCGAAGGGAGGTAACAATCATGTGATGGCAGTTACAACAAGAAGTGGGAGAGGCGGTGATGTGCATGCCTCGAATGAAAATCAAGTTGTGAATGATGATGTTGGGTTCCAAGAAGATGTGGGTCCTTTGATTGTTGAAGATGTGGTTGAGACAAATGTAAACAATGAGGTGAGGATAGATATTGATGAGGCCGAGGTGGAAACACAAGATGCCGTGAACCCGTCTAGGGAACACGTGATTGATATACCCGAGCTGGTGGTGCCCAAAACCAAGGCGCCTAGGCCACCTCCACCGTATCCTCAACGGTTAGCAAAGCACAAGAGTGATCACCAATTCAAAAAGTTCATAGACATGATGAAGCGTCTTACAATCAGTGTACCCTTGGTGGAGGCACTTGAGCAAATGCCGGGGTATGCCAAGTTTATGAAAGAGTTGGTGACGAAGAAAAGGTCGATGGAGTGTGAAACAATACCAATGACGCATCAAGTAAGTTCTATCATTCACTCTATGGCCCCGAAACTTGAGGATCCCGGAGCTTTCACTATCCCTTGTACTATCGGAAGTGCAGATTTTGCCAAAGCCCTTTGTTACTTGGGGTCTAGCATAAACTTGATGCCATATTCGGTCTTCAAGACCTTGGGAATTGGACAACCTCGCTCAACTTCAATGCGACTTCAAATGGTGGATCAGTCAATGAAGCGGCCTTTGGGTATAATTGATGACGTACTTGTCCGTGTTGATAAATTCATCTTGCCGGCCGACTTTGTTATATTGGATTGTGAAATGGACTTTGAAGTTCCAATCATTCTTGGGAGACCTTTCCTAGCTACGGGGAAGGCTTTGGTTGATGTTGAGGCGGGTGAGTTGACATTCCGTGTGGGGAATGATAAGGTGGTTTTTCCTGTTTGCAAATCCATGAGGCAACCTAATAGCACCGAGGTGTGCTCATTTGTTGACATTGTCACCACTGTGATAATGGATGAGACAAGTGCTATGCTTAATGTTGAAGACCCTTTTGTGGCCGTTCCTCTAAATTGGGATATCAATGATGATGCAAGTAGAGTGACATGCATAGATGCTTTACATTATTTGGAATCTTGGAGGCCCAGTAAAATGTCTTTGGATCTTCACAACCGGGAGACTATAATAGCAAAGACAACAATTGAGGAGCTATCGATGTTGAAATTGAAACAAGTTGCTAAACACCTCTGCCTTACAATCTTTGAGCCCGATATTATCCTGGAGGTTGATGCAAATCCGTCTTTGGAGCATGAAAGAAGATTAGACGAGGTGATGCAAGAAGTGGTGATCTACCCTGTTTTTGACAATTCTTGGATCCCTCCGGAACACTGTGTGCAAATGAAGGGTGGCATGACCATAGTGACAAACTCTCAGAATGTGTGGAGTCCCACACGAACACTTGCAGGTTGGCAGGGCTGCAAGAATTATGGAAAATTGAACAAAGTGCCCCGCAAGGATCACTATCCATTGCCGTTCATTGACAAAATGCTAGATCATCTTGGTGGGCGTGCTTTTTATTATTTCTTGGAGAGCTTGATGAGAGCCACGTGGTGGCGGTTTTTGATTTGAAGTTATGTAATGGTAACATGCATCGTGCCGCGATGTTAAATCAGGCGCTTCTTGGGAGGCAACCCATGTCTTTTTCTTTTTCTTTGATTTTCTTTGTAGTTTAGGATTTTTGAGCTAATTGGTTGTGAGATGTTGCAGGAATTGTGTTGATGCAATGCAAAACAAGTTGGAACAAAGGGCACAGTCTCTGAAGTTTGCTAGTGCGGCCGCGGTACACTTTTGCGCGGTCCGCGCTGGCATGTTCCAAAAATATTTCTCTCTGAAGTTTTCCACCGCGGCCGCGGTCAAGTTTGTGCGGTCCGCGGTGGACCTTCGCGGCCGCGGTACACTTTATCGCGGTCGCGCCAAGGTTGCCTTCTGAAACTTCATATGTTGAAACCAGCGCGGTCCGCGGTCGCTTTTGTGCGGCCGCGCTGGTAGGTGAGTATGGGGCCCATAGTTTTTCTATAAATAGGGCCCAAGGGTTTCATTGTACCCTTTCGCAATTTGAAAACCCAGAGCCCTAATTCTACTGTTCATCCTTTCCTGAGACCAATTTTCTGACTTGCTTGGACTAATTGCATTCAATCTTCACAAACTTGGTAACATTTCATGCATTTGTGATTAATTAATTTCATATTTTCATTTTTTACGGCTTGCCCAGTAGTTTTAGCTTCTTCTTTTTATTTAATTGTTAGTTTAAGATAGTTTAAAACCGGGGTATGTGCTGAATGTGCTTAATCAATGGGCGAACTGAGTAGGGACAAAGTAGGTGTAAAAACTTGAACAAGAATGGCAAAAATGCAACCCTAACTTAGTGCCCGTAAACCCTAGCTCAGCGCGGACCGCGGTCTCCTTTGCGCGACCGCTGCCCTGACGCGGTCCGCGTTGCTTTTCTGTGCGGACCGCGGTGCTCTTTTGATTGCAAGGCAAATTCTACCAGCGCGACCGTGGTCACTTTTACGTGGTCCGCGCTGGCCCACCGCGGCCGCGACCCCATTTTGTGCGGTCCGCGGTGGGAGATTCAGAGGGTTGCGATTTTGGGCCTTTGCCCAGCACGGACCGCGGTCACTTTTGCGCGTTCCGCGGTGCTATGTTTTGCAACCTGTTCTGCAACTGTGTACTGCAATTATCTCTGCAATCTATTTCATTCACCCGTTTCACTGCATGTGCTTAAACTAACAATGTTAGATGCTTATCTTTGCAGATAATAGTTAAACAAAGGGGCGGCAAACAATCACAACAACCAGGGAGAGGTGGTTCCTCCCGAGGGGATAAAGGAAAGAGAATAGCAAAACTCACTCCCCAGGCTAGGGAGAACATAAAAAAGATCCAAAAATTGATAAAAGCTGCTGATAAGGCTGCTTCTCATTCGTCGGGGAGTGAGTATGTGCCCTCTAAAGACATTTCCTCCGATTCAGTCCCAACTCATATAACCGACCCCCTCCACGTAGTTGATACTCCTCCACCATCACCCACCTCCAAAAGACCACTGACTGTAGTCTCAGATTCATCTAACGAGTCCGCAGCCAGTAGTGGGAAATACTCCACCTCCCCCATAGCTTCATTATCTAAGGAGAGTGCAGGCAGAGATGAGGGAGGTGAGCCTCAGATTGGGGGAATTGCACGAACTAGGAAAGCCGAAGAATGGGAAGATCGATTTGTCAGTCAAGTAGCATTTATTGACACTGAACTCTTACCCCACAACCCTAATGTGCAGAGGGAGTTCAGAACTAGATGGGGCTGGGAGTTTTTCATGGAGAAGTGCGTCTATGCTAATGAGCACATGGTCAGGGAATTCTACTCTAATGTAGCTCACATTGTCAAGGATACCAAGGTGACCAAAGTTCGAGACAAAACAGTGTTGTTTGATGGAAAATCTTTAAATGAGTACTTGGGTTCCGGGATGAAGATGAGTCACTTTATCTGGCTAAGTTAGGGATGGGTGAGGAAGTCCGTCCTTGGTTGGCCCAGTACTTGGCAATCCCAGGTACTGTGCCAGAGTGGTTGCAAGCAGGGAAGAAAATATTTCGGAAGACCATCAACTTTGAGGCTCAAGGGTGGTTGACGTTTGTATGCAGTCGACTTGATCCTTCTACCCATGATCAGACTATTCCACTTACCCGGGCGGTTCTTGTTGCATCTATTATGGCCGGGTACCCTATCAATGTGGGCAATGTGATGACTCGTGTGATTTCTGCTGTGGGACAAGAGCATGACCGGAATTACCCTTTCCCAACACCCTTTCAATGTATTTCCGGGACCTGGAGGTGGAGAAGAAGAGATATGATGGCAAGACCAAGCCTGTGGCTCCTTACTCTTGGTACAGTATGCAGGGTCCGGACAACCCTAAGTCCAAGAACTACCAGCCACCTGCTTCTGCCCCAACTGGCCAGTTTGAGGATCCAGTTACGGTAGACCTTCCACCGAGCCTGCTGCCACTACAGGAGTAGACTTGCCTCCAGGACCTTCTTCTAATGCTGGTCCCAGTTCTTCAGCAGGCCCGGGAGTGCCATCTTCCAGGACTCATCCCTTCACTGTCCATCAGTTGAGCCAGACATTGGCTAGCTTGAACAACTGGATGTCAGCTGTGACATCCAAGTTGTCCACATTGTCTTCCACTATTCAAACCCAATCAGCACCTCAGCCAGCTCAGATTCCTCAGTCCATTGAGGACACTTTGAAGAAGCTCTTGGAGAATCAGGAAAGGATTATGAAGACACAGGCTACTTTGACTACAGTTGTGGAGTCACATGGCAAGGCTCTGAAGGAGTTTGCCAAGGAGCACAAAATGAGGAGATCACGGCTTCCAAAGAGTCTGTGAAAGAGCTACGGAATGATGTGGACAAGCTATTGGCAGACCAGATGCCTTTAGACTTGTTATTTGGGGATCCAGCCCCTCCAGCAGCAGCACCAGTGCCACAGCCACAACAGGAGCAGGCACCCAGGAAGCCTAGGAAGAAGAGGAAGCTCCCCAGCACAGCGGATGCAGTTATTGAGGTGGCAGCCCCACAGGAGACCTCCTCCAGTTTGCCTCAGGATGCACCTGACATCCAGCCGGCCCAGGAACAGGCCCCAGTCCCAGCAGTTGAGCAGCAGGAGGTCGGGAGCCAGTCTGAGGCTCCCATGCATACGGAGGACTTGGGGACCACTGATGATCCCATGCAGACGGACCAGGCTTAGGGAGCCCCTATCCTTTCTTATGACTTTTTTTATGCTTAGTTTGATAGTTGTCATTGGGACAATGCCAGCTTTTATTCGTGGGGGTGCGCCCTACTTTTTTTTGTTTATCTGGATGACTGTATATATTTGACTCAGTTTTTGTTCCTTTTGGTTGATTTTCTATTTGGTATGTATATAACTTTACATTCAGTACTTTTTATCTTCTATTTTGGTCTGTATATAAAGTTAAGTTATATTTTGTATATATTCATCCCCCGTTTGTTATAAGATTAAGGGATAACATGTATAAGTAAGATAAAAGATAAAAGCGTTTTTTTAAAGCAAAAATCGAAATATCAATCCGAGCATCGGAGAACAAAACAAAAACTGCGAAGGTTATTCGGGAACCAAAAGAATTCCGGTGCCAAGAAAGGTTCCCACCTCATAACACACTTAGCCCACCGAGAAGGGCTACTACCTAGGAGTGACAACCTTCTTAAGGGTTTGAGTCCATTTCTTTGATTTTTCTTTTGTTTTGATAGTTGTAGTTAAGGGTACCTCAAGAAAGCTTCACTTGGGCCTAGCACATTTGCCTTTGATCCCATGGTCAAAGATATAATATTGTGTTTAGGATGGTGAAAGTCGTGGCTTTGAGACTCTTGCGTTGACCAAACAATCATCATGTGGTCTTTTCGGACCATTATGTGCTTGAATCATAACTAAGGTCGTTGTGGGCCCTCGACTCGATGCCTTTAGCAATCCCCTGGCGTGTGTGGTGAGGAATCGAATTGTGAGTCCAAGTCCCGAGCCAATGGTCTAGAACTTGCCCTGAATGTTTGTTGAGGCGAACTCCTAGGTGAAATTTGACTTGAGAATTGATTATAGGCTCTCCTTGATCCGAATGTTAAGTTGAACAATTCCATANTTACATGTAGCCCAACTTAGGTAATCGACACGATGAATCTTTTCTCTATCACATGATATAAGACATGAAAAAAGGATAATATTTTCTAAATGCCCTGTAGACTCCTAACTATAAGTATTGCCTACAACACACCCATAAGTAGGACTCGACTATACACAACTTCTTAGACTCCCTAGGAGGCAAAAATATCCTGATACCAAGTTTGTCACGGCCCAAACCTGGGTGAAGTGTATCGGCACTTGGTGCCTTAACTTGACCGAGCGAACCATCCTGTCGTATCTCTTTTATAACAATTTTATATAAACTTAGAACATTTGTAAAAAGAAGATAACAACATGCTTCTATAAAGAACTATCTGTATATAACAGAAACTGAGGGTCTAAATACAAAATACTGAAACATAACGCATTTGAAAACTAAGTCATAACATCTATACATATCTAGAAGCGTCAACATATGTCTATAAAGCTTCTAAAATCGTCTAAAACTATAAAAGTGTCGGAGCCTACCCAAAATATCTATAAACATAACAAAACTCTAGACTCGACCAAGGTAGTAAGTGGGGCTTACCAACTGTAGCTTAAGTGTAGCAACTGCCAAGCGGGAAGGTCTGCTGCATTGTGCATCTGAACCTGCATCGTGAAATGCAGTACCCTGGCAAAAGGGACGTGAGTACAGATAGAATTGTACTCGTTTGTAAGGCAGACATAATAACATATAAAAGTATTTATGAGACAAATAAAGCATAATCAAATGAGTAAAAATTGGGGGACCACGAAACAACCTATATAAACACATGTCAAGTCTTACCGTTCTTATGTTATAAATATCTTTTGGAGTGCATGTTGAGTTATGAGAAATCATACGATTCGTTAATATGAACTATTACCTAACCTTTAAATTCTAAAATATGATAAGCCACGTATGGCATATAACATTTGAAAGCATATATATATATATATATATATATATACGCGGATGGGCCCCGGGACCCGTGCGAGGCATGAAATTACATATATCACATATAAATAGACCTTGTTGGGCCCCGCTCGAGGCATAACCTTCATATATCATATAGATAAATAGACTCTATTAGGCTTCGTGCGAGGAACAACCTTTATATATATCATATAGATAAATGTACATAATGGTAACTTAACCAGGTTCTTGTTTCTTAGCTTCTCGAACATGTTCATAATTTAGTAAAGTAATTATCTATGTGAACGATTCCTAGATACAAGTATGTTACAGATCCTTCATATAAAGAAATCTAAACACTTTAAAGACACTAAAAATTGTTTGAAGCTATACGAATGTTCGACACTATAGAATCAATTTCATATATCATATAGATATGTAGACCCTATTAGGCCTCGTGTGAGGCACAACCTTTATATATCATGTAGATAAATGTACATAATGGTAACTTAGCAAGGTTCTTATTTTTGAACATGTTCATAATTTAATAAAGTAATTATCTATGTGAACGATTCCTAGATACAAGTATGTTACAGATCCTTCATATAAAGAAATCTAAACACTTTAAAGATACTAAAAATTGTTTGAAGTTGTACGAAGGTTCGACACTATATAATCAATTTCACACGAAGGAAAATGAGAAATATTAAGTATATGAATAGAAGCTTCACAATATTTCGTTCTTTAACATTTCTATTAGGAGGAAACATGTGATATCGAGTCATGCCAAGGAAACAAAAACAAGATAGCCGTTACATTACAACAATCAAAATACTTCTTTGCAGCTTCAATCCATAACAATAATGATAATAGTAATTCGTCAACACTTAACGATCGCAAAGCTCCTAGGTTCTTTAACAATGGTGTTTTACCACACCCTTCCTCTCTCATAACTCACAACAACACACTAAACATCTTATGAGGCCAACCATACCTCCCTTATAGCATAAAAATACAAAAAGTCCCTAATCATCTCAAACAAGTAGCAAAACTTGGACTCACTACTTCCGATCACCATCTCGTGAGACCTCACCATAAACACATACTAGAACCTATCCATTTTCTCCTATTCTCTCACCCTCCAAGATCAAGGTAAGTGTTACAATAACTCTCGTTATGCTCGTTAAGTGTTTGGCGAATAAAATGGCAAGACATATGCTATGAAACTATTTAAGAGATGAGAAACAAGGCTCACATAATGAGTATAAGGAACTGTACTTAATATTTCACTACTGCGGCGTGCAACCCGATCCACACATGATACCGTTACGGCGTGCAACCCATCCAAACATCATACCCGTGGCGGCGTGCCACCCGATCCACACATAACAATTAATAGGGAAATACCTATTAAGCCACAATGCTCAAACCCACGAAATGCCCGAATATCGACCACAAGTACACTAAGTGAATAAATACAACCCTGGGGAGATGGATAGCGCCATGTGATAAGTCGGGATTTTAACATATTTTATGCCCCTACTTGCCTATGCTTTGGTTATAAATTGCTACAAAATAGCCCCAAAATGCTCACAAGTTGTACTTGATTGCAGGCTTGATCGACAAAGCGACAAATGTCAAAGATCGGCTCAAAAAGGAGTGAAACCTGCTCAAGTGTCAAAGACTAAGTAAGTTGAGGAAAAGAGAACCTAGTGCGGACCGTGCAAATGTGAATACGGCCGCACTAGGAGATTCAGAGGATGGCATTTTCAAGCTGGAGGCAACGCGGCCGTGCTACTCTTTAGTGCGGTCCGCGGTCAGGCTCCGCGGCCGCGCTACTCTTTTACGCGGTCCGCGGAGCAGAGATTCAGAGAATTAACATTTTGACAATTTCAAGCAATGCGGTCCGCGCTCCTTTATGTGCGGCCGCGCCAACCTCCACCGCGGTCGCGCTGCATTTCCACGCGGTCCGCGGTCCTCAACTTCAGAGAAGCAGAAACCAGAAGTCCAAGAGCCAATGCGGCCGCAGTCCTTTTTGCGCGGTCCGCATTGACCCCGCAGGGGTATTTTTGTCCAGTTTTTCCAGCCTAGTATAAATAGAACATTTTACCATTTTTAGGTTAAGTTTTATATTCTGAACGCAGCTGAGCTCGTGAGACTGAATATTGTAGCCATTTTCGGCACTTTTGCTCTTTATTATTGTAGTTTCTTCTTAGTAATTAATTAATATGCTTAGTTCTTCATCTACTTTTTCAATTTCTGTACCTAGCATGAGTAGCTAAACCCATTAGCTAGGGTTGTGGTTCAACCCTAGTGTGGGTAATTGATGAGTGTTGCCATCTAAGGTTAGATTGATATTGGGTATTTGTTATTTGGGTTGATTTTAGGTTTTAATTAAGGATTGGTGGTTGCAAACACTGATTCTAGCTTTGTGGGTTTAACTCTTCTTGAGAAAGAGAGTCCATGACCCCAAAATTAACCCAACAAGGAATTAGGATGGACCCATGAGAAATGGTAGTCCCAACTAACGGGTTAAATCTCGAGAGAGTAATTACCCTACTTGAACCCTAGTTGCTTGGTCTAATTGGCCTACCCAATTGGTCTCGAGAGAGTCAATTGGGCAAAATCATTCTCTCTACCGAGAGGTGTGAGAGTGGGTACAATTGTGCAACGGTTATAGCATAAGCCCCAAATATGTCAATCTATTTTTAGTAACATCTACCCGTTAATTAGCCACCTAGGCAATGCCACGACCCTATTACCTTTCTTCCCATTAGATACAACTTAGCAATATTCTCTTAGCATAATTTAGTTTTAATCATTAGTTTTATAATAGTAGATATAAAAATCAAAGAAAACCAAAAATGTTTGAAGTGACATTAGAAGTACAAACACATCTCTAGACTAGACAGAAAATCCAACTCCACTACTAGCTGCCTATGGAAATTCGATCCCGAACCACTATTCGGGTAAAAGCTATTGCGACCCGCTCTTCCTACCTTGGTGTAGCGTCGAGTCGGCAGCGATCACTTTTTGGCACCGTTGCCGGGGAGCTTACAGTGTTGACTATCTGTTTAGTTAGTTTTGTGTTTTGCTTCTCTTTCCTTCTTGTTTACTAATTTTGTTTGTGTCGATTACTCAGGTACTATGGCTTTAAATGCAAACGACCCTCTTGGAAATGTGCTTGCGGGGGAGGAGGTTGAGGATATTGGAGATGAGGAGGTACCTCTTGTACCTCCAGGACCATGAAGAGGCCACCCGGCCAATGTTAATGACAACGTTCCAGACCCTCCTTCGCCGCCTCCAAGAGCGGTTCCTCGAGTGCTACCGAATCAAGGATATGCAAGTGCCATTGTTCCTCCCCGAATCTGGGCGGGGAACTTTCAAATCTCAAATGTTATGTTGACCTTGCTCGAGCAAAGAGGGTATTTTACGAGCGCCTCCGATCAAAATGCCTACAAGCACTTGAAGGGGTTCGTAGATACATGCTGGGGTAGCAAGCAAACAAACGTGTCCGAGGATGCGTTGAGATTGAGGTTTTTCTCGTTCTCTCTTCGGGGTAAAGCGTTGGATTGGTTAGAAAGGCTCCCCAATCATTCTATCACCACATGGGATGAATTGGCGGACAAATTTATTGGCAAGTTCTTTTCTCCAAGTCATATGGCGGCCCTTCGGGATGAGATTCTAGCTTTCAAGCAAATGCCAACGGAACCTTTGCACGAGATATGGGAAAGATATAGAACAATGGTGAAGGAGTGCCCTAATAATGACATGACCGAGGCGATGATACAACAAACTTTTTATCGGGGCATCAACACCACGAATCAGTGCATTGTGAACCAATTAGCCAGAGGGAACTTTATGAAACTTTCTTACCAAGAGGCATGTGATGTACTTGATGAAATGGCCGACACCTCTTCGGCATGGCAAAGCCGAGCAAATGTACCCCAGGGTGACCCCACGGTCATCCATTTGCACAAGGAATTAAATGATCATAGCCAAGCTATTGCCGAGCTTACAACAACTATGAATCAATTGGTGAAGGCGCAATTGCAACAAGTCCAAAACCCGCGCCAAGTCAATGCAATGGAAGGTGTTTCTATGCTAAAAAGGAGGCAAAGAGGGCAATAACAACCTCAAGGTAATGGTGAACAATTTGACAACAACAACGATGGTGGTGGTTATTCGAATGAGTGCTATGATGATCAAAGCGAGGAATGTCAATATGTCAATAACTACCAAGGGAATAGAGGAAATCAAGGGAATCAACAATGGCGTCCCCAAGGAAATTGGGGCAATCAACAAGGCGGCGGTAATTGGAATAACAATAACCAACAACAAGGTGGTAGCAATTGGAACAACAACAATCAAAACAACAATTGGGGTAACCAAGGTAACAATCAAGGCAATTCGAACGGGAACAATAATAATTGGGAACAACAACAACAATCAAGGAGGGTGGAATAATGGCGGAAATCAAGGCAACCGGGGGCAAGGTTTTCAAAGGCCCCCGATGTATCAACAACTGAACAATCCGCCTCCGTTTCAATCTCAAGGGTCTAGTTCTTTGGGTAGTGATATGGGAAGAATAGAAATGATGTTCGAACAAATGATGAAGAAGAACCAAGACTCCGATGCTCAATTGGCTTCCCATAATACCTCTATTCGGAATTTGGAGGTGCAATTAGGCCAAATCTCTCAATCGTTGAATACTCGACCTAAGGGTGCTCTACCAAGTGATACGGTAGTGAACCCGAAGGGAGGTAACAATCATGTGATGGCAGTTACAACAAGAAGTGGGAGAGGCGGTGATGTGCATGCCTCGAATGAAAATCAAGTTGTGAATGATGATGTTAGGTTCCAAGAAGATGTGGGTCCTTTGATTGTTGAAGATGTGGTTGAGACAAATGTTAACAATGAAGTGAGGATATATATTGATGAGGCCGAGGTGGACACTCAAGAGGTCGTGAACCCGTCTAGGGAGCACATAATTGACATGCCGGAGCCGGTGGTGCCAAAAGCCAAGGCACCTTTGCCTAGACCACCTGTACCTTATCCTCAGCGGTTAGCAAAGCAGAAGAGTGACAATCAATTCAAGAAGTTCATAGATATGATGAAAAGCCTTACAATCAATGTGCCTTTGGTGGAGGCACTTGAACAAATGCCGGGCTATGCAAAGTTCATGAAGGATTTGGTCACAAAGAAGCGTTCCATGGATTGTGAAACAATAAAGATGACTCACCAAGTTAGTGCAATAGTGCATTCTATGGCCCCGAAACTTGAAGACCCTGGAGCTTTTACTATCCCTTGCACTATCAGTAGTGCGGAGTTTGCTAAGGCCCTTTGTGACTTGGGGTCTAGCATTAATTTGATGCCTTATTCAGTCTTCAAGACTTTGGGAATTGGGCAACCTAGGCCAACCTCGATGAGACTTCAAATGGCGGACCGGTCGATGAAGCGACTTTGGGTATAATTGATGACATTCTTGTTCGGGTGGACAAATTCATATTGCCAGCCGACTTTGTCATATTGGATTGTGAAGTGGACTTTGAAGTGCCGATTATTCTTGGGAGACCTATCCTAGCTACGGGGAAGGCCTTGGTTGATGTTGAAGCGGGTGAGTTGACATTCCGAGTAGGAGAGGAGAAGGTGGTATTCCATTTTTGCAAATCAATGAGACAACCCAATAGCACGGAGGTGTGTTCATTTGTAGACATTGTCACAACTGTGATAGTGGATGACACAAATTCCATGATAAATGTTGAAGATCCTCTTGAGGTTGTGCTTCTTAACATGGATGCCGATGATGATGCTAGCAGAGTGGAGTGCGTGAATGCATTGCATGGTATGGGTTCATATTCATATGAGCCTAGGAAGTTATCTTTGGATCTTGAAAACTGCAAAACTCCACCAACTAAGCCATCCATTGAGGAGCCACCGGTGTTAGAGTTGAAGCCACTTCCTCCACACCTCAGGTATGAATTTTTGGGCTCTAATTCAACTCTTCCAGTTATTCTTTCTTCTTGCCTTACTAACTTGCAGGTTGAGGCCACTTTGGGGGTGCTTCAAAGGCGAAAAAGGGCAATAGGATGGACTCTGGCGGACATTAGGGTAATAAGCCCCGTATTTTGCATGCATAATATCATCTTGGAGGAGGATGCAAGGCCCTCCCTTGAACATCAAAGAAGACTAAATGAGGCGATGCAATAAGAGGTAAAGAAAGAGGTTATCAAGTGGCTTGACGTCGGTGTGGTTTATCCAATCTCCGATAGCTCCTGGACTTCTCCGGTCTAATGTGTGCCAAAGAAAGGAGGGATGACGGTGGTGACCAACGAAAACAATGAGTATATTCCCACTCGAACCATTACCGGGTGGAGAGTTTGTATGGACTACCGGAAACTCAACAAGGTGACCCGCAAGGATCATTTTTCCTTGCCATTCCTCGATCAAATGCTTGATCGCCTTGCGGGGCGAGCACTCTATTGTTTTTTGGATGGGTACTCGGGCTACAATCAAATCTTAATTGCCCCGGAGGACCAAGAGAAGACCACTTTTACATGCCCCTATGGTACATTTTCTTTCTCCAGGATGCCATTCGGGTTGTGCAATGCTCCGGCGACCTTCCAACGTTGCATGATGGCTATTTTCACCGACATGGTGGAAGACATATTGGAGGTCTTTATGGATGACTTTAGTGTGGTTGGTGACTCTTTTGATGAATGCTTGGTAAATTTGGATAGAGTCTTGGCTCGATGTGAAGAAACTAACCTCGTTCTCAATTGGTAAAAATGCCATTTTATGGTCGAAGAAGGTATAGTGTTGGCTCACAAGATTTCTATGCATGGGATTGAGGCAGACAAGGCTAAGATCGAGGTGATTTCAAGGCTCCCTCCCCCCACTTCTGTCAAAGGGGTGAGGAGTTTTCTTGGGCATGCCGGGTTCTACCGGCGGTTTATCAAAGATTTCTCGAAGGTTGTGAATCCGCTTTGCAAATTGCTAGAGAAAGATGCCAAATTTGTTTTTGATGAAAAATGCATGGAGGCCTTTGACCTCTTAAATCACAAGTTGACCACAACTCCTATCATAACCGCACCTAATTGGAGTTTACCCTTTGAACTAATGTGTGATGCTAGTGATGTTGCAGTGGGGGCGGTGTTAGGTCAATGGGCTAACATTCGTTGCATCCTGTGTACTATGCAAGTAAGACTATGAATGAAGCTCAACGGAATTACACGGTGACGGAGAAGGAGTTATTGGCCATTGTATTTGCCATGGAGAAATTTCGGCCCTATCTTATGGGGGCCAAGGTGATTGTGCACACGGACCATGCCGCCCTTAGGTATTTGATGACTAAGAAGGATTCCAAGGCAAGATTGATTAGATGGGTGTTACTTCTTCAAGAATTTGACTTAGAAATAGTGGACCGAAAGGGAAGTGAGAACCAAGTTGCGGACCATTTGTCCCGGTTGGAGGAAGAAGGGAGGCCATGTGATGGCCTTGAGATAAATGATACATTCCCCAACGAGCAGCTTTTTTCTGTATCAATGTGTGACATGCCATGGTTCGCGGACATCGCCAACTTCATTGTGACCGGAATCACCCCGTGTGAGCTCTCTTCCAACCAAAAGAAGAAACTCAAACGGGATAGTTTGGATTTTTATTGGGATGATCCGTACTTGTTTAAAATTTACACGGATGGTGTGATTAGAAGATGTGTCCCGGAAGGTGAACAATTGAGCATATTGGAGGCTTGTCACTCCTCCCCCTATGATGTCCATCATGGAGGGGTGAGGACGGCTTCAAAGGTCTTGAGTTACGGTTTCTATTGGCCGACTTTGTTTAAAGATGCTAGTGACTTGGTAAAGAGATGTGATGCATGCCAAAGAGCCGGCGCAATTTCAAAAAGGGATGAGATGCCTCTCAATACGATTCTCGAGGTGGACATTTTTGATGTTTGGGGCATCTATTTCATGGGTCCTTTCGTGAGCTCTTGTGGGAACACTTATATTCTCGTGGCGGTGGACTATGTCTCAAAGTGGGTGGAAGCCGTGGCTTTACCCAACAATGAAGCCCGAAGTGTTGTGGCATTCTTAAAAAAGAGTATCTTCACAAGGTTTGGCACCCCTCGTGCTATCATTAGTGATGGGGGGTCTCACTTTTGCAACAAGGCTTTTGATTCATTGCTTGCCAAGTATAGAGTAAATCACAAAGTGACCACCCCCTATCATCCCCAAGCTAGTGGTCAAGTGGAAGTCTCCAACCGAGAAATAAAGAGTATCTTGTCCAAGACGGTAAATGCTAATAGAACAGATTGGTCGAAAAAGTTGGATGACGCTTTATGGGCATACCGGACGGCTTACAAGACCCCAATTGGTATGTCCCCGTACCGGTTGGTGTTTGGGAAAGCTTGCCATCTTCCGGTAGAATTGGAGCACAAATCTATGTGGGCCTTGAGAAAGTTGAACTTGGAATGGGATGTTGCAGCGAATCTCCGTGTTGAGCAACTTAATGAGCTTGGTGAGTTTAGATTTCATGCCTACTCCAACTCGTCCTTGTATAAGGACAAGATGAAGTATCTTCATGACAAATATGCTCGGGGAAAGGAATTCAAGGTTGGTGATATGGTTCTTCATTTCAACTCCGGGTTGAGGTTATTTCCGGGAAAGCTCAAGTCGAAGTGGAGTGGGCCATTTGAAGTTGTATGTGTGACTCCGTTTGGTGCTCTTGATCTCAAGAACAAGACTGGTGAAGTTTTCCGGGTCAATGGGCATCGTGTCAAGCATTATTTGGGGAAGTTTGATGACAGCCACGTGGTGGCACTCATTCATTTGAAGTGATGTGATGGTAACATGCGTCGTGCCGTGACGTTAAATCAGGCGCTTCTTGGGAGGCAACCCATGTCTTTTTCTTTCTCTTTGATTTTCTCTGTAGCTTAGGATTTTTGAGCTAACTGTTTGTGAGATGTTGCAGGGATTGTGTTGAAGCAGTGCAAAAAAAATTTTGTAGTCTCTAAAGTTTGCCAGTGCGGCCGTGGTGCATATTTGCGCGGTCCGCGCTGGCATGTTCCAAATATAATGCTCTCTGAAGTTTTCCACCACGGCCGCGGTCAAGTTTATGCAGGCCGCGGTGGACCTTCGCGGTCGCGGTACACTTTAACGTGGTCGCGCCAAGGTTGCCTTCTGAAACTTCATATGTTGAAACCCAGCCCAGTCCGCGGTCGCTTTTGTGCGGCCGCGCTGGTCGGTGAGTATGGGGTCCATAGTTTTTCTATAAATAGGGCCCAAGGGTTTCATTTTACCCTTTTCGCAATTTGAAAACCCAGAGCCCTAATTCTACTGTTCATCCTTTCCTGAGACCAATTTTCTGACTTGCTTGGACTAATTGCATTTAATCTTCACAAACTTGGTAACACTTCATGCATTTGTTATTAATTCATTTCATATTTTCTTGTTTACAGCTTGCTCAGTAGTTTTAGCTTCTTCTTTTTATTAATTGTTAGTTTAGGGTAGTTTAAAACCAGGGTAATGTACTGAATATGCTTAATCAATGGGTGAACTGAGTAGGGACAAAGTAGGTGTAAAAACTTGAACAAGAATGGCAAAAATGCAACCCTAACTTAGTACTCGTAAACCCTAGCTCAGCGTGGACCGCGGTCGCCTTTGAGCGACCGCGCTTCCCTGACGCAGTCCGCGTTGCGTTTTTGTGCGGACCGTGGTGCTTTTGTGATTGCAAGTTAAATGTCTCCAGCGCGGCTGCATTGCTATTTGTGCGGTCCGCGCTGGCCCACCGCGGCCGCAGTCCCTTTCTGTGCCAACCGCGGTGGGAGATTCATAGGCGACCGCGCTGCCCTGACGCGGTCCGAGTTGCATTTTTGTGCGGACCGCGGTGCTTTTGTGATTGCAAGTTAAATGTCTCCAGCGCGGCCGCATTGCTATTTGTGCGGTCCGCGCTGGCCCACCGCGGTCGCGGTCCCTTTCTATGCGGACCGCGGTGGGAGATTCAGAGAGTGGTGATTTTGGGCCTTTGCCCAGCGCGGACCGCGGTCACTTTTGTGCAGTCCGCGGTGCCTCCAACGCGGTCGCACTCCTATTTAGTGCGGTCCGCGGTGCTATGTTCTGCAACCTGTTCTGCAACTGTGTACTGCAATTATCTCTGCAATCTATTTCATTCACCTGTTTCACTAGATGTGCTTAAACTAACAATGTTAGATGCTTATCTTTGCAGATAATGGCTAAACAAAGGGGCAGCAAACAATCACAATAACCCGGGAGAGGTGGTTCCTCCCGAGGGGGTAAAGGAAAGAGAATAGCAAAACTCACTCCCCGGGCTAGGGAGAACATAAAAAAAAACCCGGAAATTGATAAAAGCTGCTGATAAGGCTGGTTCTCATTCGTCGGGGAGTGAGTATGTGCCCTCCAAAGACATCTCCTCAGATTCAGTCCCAACTCATATAACCGACCCCCTCCACCTAGTTGATACCCCTCCACCATCACCCACCTCCAAAAGTCCAGTGACTGTAGTCTCGGATTCATCTGACGAGTCCGCAGCCGGTAGTGGGCAATACTCCACCTCCCCCACAGCTTCATTATCTGGGGAGAGTGCAGGCAGGGATGAAGGAGGTGAGCCTTAAATTGGGGCAATTGCACGAACTAGGAAAGCCGAAGAATGGGAAGATAGATTCGTGAGCGAAGTGGCTTACCACAAGTTTAGGGAGTGGTGGCCGGTGAGGAAGTTAATACCGAAGAGGAGCTTTATTGACACTGACCTTTTACCCCACAACCTTAATGTGCATAGGGAGTTCAGAACTAGATGGGGCTGGGAGATTTTCATGGAAAAGTGCATTGATGCTAATGAGCACATGGTTAGGGAATTCTACTCTAATGTAGCTCACATTGTCAAGGATACCAAGGTGACCAAAGTTCGAGACAAAACAGTGTTGTTTGATGGAAAATCTTTAAATGAGTACTTGGGTTTCCGGGATGAAGATGAGTCACTTTATCTGGCCAAGTTAGGGATGGGTGAGGAAGTCCATCCTTGGTTGGCCCAGTACTTGGCAATCCCAGGTACTGTGCCAGAGTGGTTGCAGGCAAGGAGAAAAATATACAGGAAGACCTTCAATTTTGAGGCTCGAGGGTGGTTGACATTTGTATGCAGTCGGCTTGACCCTTCTACCCACGATCAGACTATTCCACTTACCCGGGCGGTTCTTGTTGCATCTATTATGGCCGGGTACCCTATCAATGTGGGCAATGTGATGACCCGTGTGATTTTTGCTGTGGGACAAGAGCATGACCGGAATTACCCTTTTCCCAACACCCTTTCAATGTATTTCTGGGACCTAGAGGTGGAGAAGAAGAGATATGATGTCAAGACCAAACCTGTGGCTCCTTAGTCTTGGTACAGTATGCAGGGTCCGGACAACCCTAAGTCCAAGAACTACCGGCCACCTGCTTCTGCCCCAACTGGCCAGTCTGAGGAGCCAGTTGCGGTAGAGCCTTCCACCGAGCCTGCTGCCACTACAAGAGTAGACTTGCCTCCAGGACCTTCCTCTACTGCTGGTCCCAGTTCTTCAGCAGGCCCGGGAGTGCCATCTTCCAAGACTCATCCCTTCACTGCCCATCAGTTGAGCCCTACATTGGCTAGCTTGAACAACTGGATGTCAGCTGCGACATCCAAGTTGTCCGCATTGTCTTCCACTATTCAGGCCCAATCAGCACCTCAGCCAGCTCAGATTCCTCCGTCCATTGAGGACACTTTGAAGAAGCTCCTGGAGAACCAGGACAGGATTATGAAGACATAGGCTACTTTGACTACAGCTGTGGAGTCACATAGCAAGGCTCTGAAGGAGCTTGCCAAGGAGCACAAGAAGATGAGGAGATCACGGGCTTCCGAAGAGTCTGTGAAGCAGCTCAGGGCAGATGTGGACAAGCTATTGGCAGACCAGATGCCTCTAGACCTGCTATTCGGGGACCCAGCAGCAGAGTCCCAGCAGGAGCAGGCACCTAGGCAGCCTAGGAAGAAGAGGAAGCTCCCCAGCACAGCGGATGCAGTTATTGTGGTGGCAGTCCCACAGGAGGCCTCCTCCAGTTTGCCTCAGGATGCACCTGACATCCAGCCGGTCCAGGAACAGGCCCCAGTCCCAGCAGTTGAGCAGCAGGAGGCCAGGAGCCAGTCTGAGGCTCCCGTACATACGGAGGACTTGGGGACCACTAATGATCCCATGCAGACGGACCAGGCTTAGGGAGCCCCTATATCCTTTCTTATGACTTTTTTGATGCTTAGTTTGATAGTTGGCATTGGGGACAATGCTAGATTTTATTCATGGGGGTGCGCCCTACTTTTTTGTTGATTATCTAGATGACTGTATATATAGATTGTTAGTTTATGCTTTACTTTGATTTTCTATTTTGGGCTGTATATAACTTTACACTTTAGTCACTTTTCTTCTACTTTTTATTCTCTCTTTTGGTCTGTATATAAAGTTACATTTCTGTACATATTCATCCCCCTTGTATATTCTACTCCCCTATTGTACATATTCATTCTATTTTTTATTTTTGTCAAATTTTTTGTTTTTTAGCTTTATAGTTAGGCTCGTAGCCTCTTGTTTTGTTTTTGACGCTTCCAATAAGCCCTTGGTTTTCTTAAGGCCACGGTTCTTTCCAAGGGTGGAGTATTGTGTGAACCGGGTGGCTCTTCCCGATGATGGATGGAGTGACAACCTTCTTAAGGGTTTGAGTCCGTTTCTTTGATTTTTCTTTTGTTTTTGATAGTTGTAGTTAAGGGTACCTCAAGCAAAGCTTCACTTGGGCCTAGCACATTTGCCTTTGATCCCATGGTCAAAGACATAATGTTGTGTTTAGGATGGTGAAAGTCGTGGCTTTAAGACTCTTGCGTTGACCAAACAATCATCATGTGGTCTTTTCGGACCATTGTGTGCTTGAATCGTAACTAAGGTCGTTGTGGGCCCTCGACTCGATGTCTTTAGCAATCCCCTAGCGTGTGTGGTGAGGAATCGAATTGTGAGTCCAAGTCCCGAGCCAATGGTCTAGAACTTGCCCTGAATGTTTGTTGAGGCAAATTCCTAGGTGAAATTTGACTTGAGAAGTAATTATAGGCTCACCTTGATCCGAATGTTAAGTTGAACAATTCCATAGCCTACCAAAGAGATGATCCCTAGTTAACCCTTTTGAGCCTTAAACCTTTTTCTTTCAAGAACCAATGCTACAAGCCTATACCCGTTCTAAATGATTACCCTCTCTTGGCACCCAAATCTTCCCTTGAGTAATGGCAAATATCTAAGTTTTGGGGGGAGATACAAGAAAGGAAACAAAATGGTAGAAAGGTACAAAAGCAAAAGAAAAAGGAAGGCAATGAAAAAAGCAAGAAAAGAAACAGACAAAAAGAAAGTCCAATGTGAACAAGAATAAAAAGGGATTCAAGGAAAAATAAAGTGAAAAAGGTGTGGAAAAAAGTAGAAAAAGGAGAAATGTTTTGAATTGCATAAGAAAGAGTGACAATGTGTCTCTCTAACTCCTTGTAAAGAAGTGAAATACTCAAAAGAGTCAAGAGAGTTGTGCCAAAATGAATCAAAAGAAGTGCTTAAGGGAAGATTGAACCTACTTGAATAAAAACATGTCCTACCCTTACCCAAAGGCCTTCACAATGACTCCACAAAAGCCCTATAGGATCTTGAGTTGAAGGAAACCTACATTAGTGTATACTTACATAAGGGGCAAGCATATGGTACCTAGAGCCGGACTTGTGACCTTCTTCTTGAGAGAGATGAGTGAAACTCCGTCAACCTCGATTTATGTGTTAATACTCTAAAAGGTGAGGTTCTCTTAGGGAGAATTGAGGATGTGTGAGTTTGGGTTCCACAATGACCAAAGTAATTGAGAGAAGTTCTTTGATGAAATGTGTCAACTCTTGATGCTCTTGTGTCACACTTGATCCATGGGTTTTCAAAGTTTAAATGTGTTAATGATGCATTCGTATTGAGGGCAATTGTTAGTACCAATTGATGCTTGTTGAGGTTGCTTTAGGATAGCAGGAATTACTTGGATTGTCCTTTAAGGGGTGGGTCTTATTTTGTTTGCTTGAGGACAAGCAAAGGTTTAAGTTTGCGGGAGTTGATAAGTCGGGATTTTAACATGTTTTATGCTCCTACTTGCCTATGCTTTGGTTATGAATTGCTACAAAATAGTCCCAAAATGCTCACAAGTTGTACTTGATTGCAGGCTTGATCGACAAAGCGACGAATATCAAAGATCGGCTCAAAAAGGAGTGAAACCTGCTCAAGTGTCAAAGACTAAGTAAATTGAGGAAAAGAGAACCTAGTGCGGACCGCGCAAATGTGAATGCGGTCGCACTAGGAGATTCAGAGGATGACATATTCAGTGGAAGTGCTACACGGCTGTGGTTGGATTCTCGCGATCCGCGGTCAGACTACGCGGCCGCTTCACACTTTTGTGCGGTCCGCGTGAACGAGATTCAGAGAGTTGAAATTTTGGCAAATTCAAGCAATGCGCTCCACGCTCCTTTATGTGCGGCCGCGCCAACTTCCATCACGGCCGCGCTGTATTTCCACGCGATCCGCGGTCCTCAACTTCAGAGAAACAGAAACCAGAAGTCCAAGAGCCAGTGCGGCCGCGGTCCTTTTTGCACGGTCCGCACTGACCCCGCAGGGGTATTTTTGTCCAGTTTTTCTAGCCTAGTATAAATAGAACATTTTACCATTTTTAGGTTAACTTTAATATTCTGAACGCAACTGAGCTCGTGAGACTCGATATTGTAGCCATTTTCGGCACTTTTGCTCTTTATTATTGTAGTTTCTTCTTAGTAATTAATAAATATACTTAGTTCTTTATCTATTTCTTCAATTTCTGTACCTAGCATGAGTAGCTAAACCCTTTAGCTAGGGTTGTGGCTCAACCCTAGTGTGGGTAATTGATGGGTGTTGCCATCTAAGGTTAGATTGCTATTGGGTGTTTGTTATTTAGGTTGATTTTAGGTTTTAATTAAGGACTGGTGGTTGCAAACACTGTTTCTAGCTTTGTGGGTTTAACTCTTCTTGAGAAAGAGAGTCCATGACCCCAAAATTTACCCAACAAGGAATTGGGATGGACTCATGAGAAATGATAGTCCCAATTAACGGGTGAAATCTCGAGAGAGTAATCACCCTACTTGAACCCTAGTTGCTTGATCTAATTGGCCTACCCAATTGGTCTCGAGAGAGTCAATTGGGCAAAATCATTCTCTCTACTGAGAGGTGTGAGAATGGGTACAATTGTGCAACGGTTATAGCATAAGCCCCAAATATATCAATCTATCCTTAGTAACATCTACCCGTCAATTAGCCACCTAGGTGATGCCATGACCCTAGTGCCTTTCTCTACATTAAATACAACTTAGCAATATTCTCGTAACATAATTTAGCTTTAATCATTAGTTTTATAATAGTAGTTATAAAAATAAAAAACCAAGAATGTTTGAAGTGACATTAGGAGTACAAACACATCTCTAGACTAGATAGAAAATCCAACTCCACTACTAGCTCCCTGTGGAAATTCGATCCTGAACCACTATTCGGGTAAAAGCTATTGCGACCCGCTCTTCCTACCTTACTGTAGCGTCGAGTGAGCAGCGATCAGCTATCAGCTCAGTAGAAGATGTTGGTGCGCTCCATTTGCTTCGAAGTTGCTTGTTTGGTTAGTATGATTTAGACGTGTATTGTTTCGTATGGCGGGACTCTGTCCTGACCCTTCTGAAAATTATGTATTCTTAAAGGCTTGTAGTCAGATTTCATGTACGTAAAAGATTGTATGGCCTTGTCGGCCTATGTTTAGTATACGAGTGGTTATTTTGGTCTTATAGGCTCGTATGTCTTATGTATAAGTTGGTATCACATGTTGTAATTTACTTATCTCACGGCAGCCTTCCGGCTCAGTTATCTATGATAGTATAACATGAAAAGATACGTTATATTGGTACTCGGTTGAGTAAGGTACAAGGTGCCCGTTGCGCCCCGTCGGTTTGGGTCGTGACAAAAGTGGTATCAGAGTAGTTCTGTCCTAGGGATTCTACAAGCTATGTCTAGTAGAGTCATGTTTACGGGTGTGTTGTGCACCACACTTTTAAGAAGGAGGCTATAGGTAAGCCTAACATTAACTGAGATAACAATTATATTTGCTATCTTTAATTTAATTAACTCCTAACAAATTACAATTCCCGAAACCGGTGGTACAAGTCATAAGTCTTCCTAAGAGTAGTTATACAAAATAAATACATCACTGTTTCGAAACAAAAGGAACAAATGGAAGTAAGTACAAGTGAAAGTGACTTTGAGGCCTGCGAACGCTGCAGCAGGTTTACCTTGAGTGTCCACCGCAGTGACCCGCACGGCTACTACCGATCAAATACCTGGATATGTACACAGAAATGTACAGAAGTGTAGTATGAGCACACCACAGTGGTGCCCAGTAAGTATCAAGACTAACCTCGATGGGGTAGTGACGAGGAACAGTCAGGACACCTACTGGTCAGACAGATTAAACACGATATGATAACAAATATTAAGATAAAGGTAACGAAATAATATCAACAACAGGGATAAATCAATCTACAAATAGTCGAAATAATAAAAGAAAACTCGAATGGAAACGAAAGATAACCAAATAAATCAACACAAACATAGCTGGAACACAGAGAAGTAGAATGAACTCAGTAAGGAAGACAGTGTCAACTCAATAAATTATATCGTTTCTGGTGCACAACCCCAGCCATCTCAGAACTCGATATCTCATATCATAACCTCAACTTCCAAACCTTTAGAACACCCGGCACCTTGTGCCCACATATTTTGTCTCACTTTGTACGACAATGTTCTCATGTTAGTCAGTATATAGGACCCATAACTAATGCAATTAAGATCTTCCAGGAGTCTCGTTTACATAACATAAAGTATAGTACAACTTCTAAACCAATTAGGAACTCATCAAGAAAAGATGAAGTTATTTTTAGAAATTATTTGAATAAAGAAAGTACCATTTTAAATTAAAAATACAACATCGAATGAATTATTACCCTTAACATGGGATTTAATAAATTAACTTAGTAGAAATTCCTTTTTAAGTAAACTATAACTTCAGACGGTTTAAGGGAATTTAATTGAGTAACTCATTGAATTAAAAATGTGACAAATTTTGAAATTTGAAGTACTGAAATATTTATATATAAATACGGCGAGGTATTGAAAGCACTATAAATTCCAGCAGAGGGAATACACAACACTAAATTAACACAATGAGAGGGTACCCCACATAACATCCGTTGCAGCGGGCAACCCGCTCCCAAATACTCATCAAGCCAAAATGCTCGGGTCCACTGATCACATAAATATTGATATCAGGCACATCAGAGTGCACAAGTAAAACTGTGGGAACAATTAATAGAAGTAATAAAATATGAGAGAAGCAAGCACATATAAGGTGCAATGAGCAAATCAACATCACGAGGGCTATCTCGCCCGCCTCGCCATAAGGCTTGAATAGAGTTACAACATGCGTGGGGTATAATCATACAACCTCATCGCCTAACACAACATAAAAGAGTAGCACATAACATAGGCTAGGGGCACAAATTATATTCCTTCTACCTGATCGCATAACCAAAATGACAATCTCACAAAGGCACACAAACTTGATCTGACACGACATACATATTCTCGCTGATCCTCCAAATAGCCCACAACCAAATCCTGATCCTTCCCAATTAGATAAATATTCTTCAAAAAGATCCACAACGACCTATCAATAATACATGCTACTAATTACCCCATTCTCAATATTTCTTCACAATCTACAAACAGAAATAGTCCCCATACGAGGGCATCTAGCCCCAAACCTCAGGAATACAAAGATTTTCGTACCCAACTCAACTACGCAAATTGAATGGTTGATATATCACTCACATCCTATCATTCTGCTGAAGCACCCATATAGGATTTCTGGCTGCATAACAAAACATGAACCTCGAAAACCTTAAAACCCAGTAATCACCATGCTACTAGCCACGCACCCGCAAACCAAAACTCAAGGTCCTATCCGAAAATGCACACTCCTCACATATGATAGCCAACAATGCCATACTCTATAAATTCCAAATACTGATCCACGAGAAAACTGCAATATACCATATATTCCTTACACCCATAGTAGACAGCCAACTCAAGCCATTGCCAAACCACCGAGAACTCTCCAAAATCTGCCCGCTCGCAACTAATCCATCAGGACTTCACCTCCCTAACTCAACCGAGTCACACAAACCGTCCAATCCAAGAGTGCTGCCACAAATGCCAGTAGAGAATTCCTATTCAAAGGACCAATTACTTCATCGCTATGCTGACCCAACACCACGAAACTGACCCATTTCTTCGAATAGTCGATATGAAATAATCCCAATCAAAGTCCCAAATACAGGTGATCCTAACACGAACCACGTAGGCCAGAAGCTTATAAACCACAACATTTCCTCTAAAGCACCCCGTCCTGCCGCAACCACGGCACCTACGCTGAATAGACCTTCTGTGAATCTGAAGTTGTTCCTCCGACTCCCCTTGATGCTGATATGTAGATCCATTAATGACGCAGAAACACTATAAGCCCCGACATCATCCCGTGCAAGATCTTAGACCTTAGTCATACACAAAATTTGGGAACCCACCAATACCACATATACATATACCTCAGGCCAAATCTGATATAAATCTAACTCTGCAATCTGAATGCCGCTATTGAACTCCTCCACTTGGCGCAAAGACATAGAAAACAACGTCTGATGATCTACAAAACTAACCTTCAAAGCTCGTACAACACAAATCACAAGGTACTCCAATACCACCAACTATTCCCAATAAACACCCACTTCGTGGCCATGCCACAATCACGACAACTAGTCAACCAATTAAACCTTCCCAAGCTTGCACTCATCAATCAGATGCCGAAAACCGCCGCGCCTCCATACGAAAAACTGAATAGTCTCTCAATGCCTCTATATCTTCAGTCTGGACAGCACATAGAGGCAATGCCTGAGCATCCTTGACTCCTTCGTAGCCTGTCTATAGCATCACGAACCACTGGCGCATAGCAGACACCGTCGCGTAATATTACACACGACTAGATGTAAAGGAACATAAGTTATATACTTCGAGCTGAATCAATATCGCACGATAAGGAATGAAAGAAGTGGAATTTCCTAATAGTTCCGTAGCCTCTCAAAGATAAGTACAAACGTCTCTGTACCGATCCGCAAGACTCTACTAAACCTGCTTATGACTCGTAGCACCAATGAACCTAGAGCTCTGATACCAACTTGTCACGACCCAAAATCCCTCCAAAGGAGTCGTGATGACACCTAGTCTCTAAACTAGGTAAGCCTAACATTAACTTGGATAACAATTATATTTGCTATCTTTAATTTAAATAACTCTTAACAAATTACAATTCCCAAAACCGGTGGTACAAGTCATAAGCCTTTCTAAGAGTAGTTATACAAAATAAATACATCACTGTCCGAAATAAAAGGAACAAATGGAAGTAAGTACAAGTGAAGGTGACTCCGAGGCCTGCAAATGCTTTAGCAGGTTTACCTTGTGTCACGCCCCAACCTCGGGAGGCGCGACAGGCGCTCAATCGAGTGAACCCAACTGAGCAAGCCTTATTGACACTTTCTACCCAACTCAATATCTTTAAGGAATCCGGCTTTCGATTAATTAGACAATAGCAAAATCGAGCATTCAACATTGTTAGTTCATTTTTATATCACAAATCTTAAATCATGGCTAAGTTTCCAAGATTTTATAAAGTCATAGATAAGACGAACTAGAGAATAGAGTTATAACATAGATCATTAACCCATCCAACACCCATACATAACCCACACGACGTCTACAGAGCCTCTATGGATACAAAAGATGAATTATGACCACACCGACAATAAGGCCCCGGCTATACCTCAAAAGTGGAAGTCTACAACAAAATATGTACAACATAACCTCTTGAAGGAAAAAGGGGCTCACCAAGTCTTCGAGAGAAGGACACTCCGCTACGCGCGATCGGCACTATCCGCTATAGAGCCACCTACATTCATTTAAAAATGTAGCGCCCCCGGCAAAAGGGACGTTAGTACCACGGAATAGTACTAGTATGTATAACTAAACATCATCTAGTTAGAAAGAACTTTCATATAAGAATAAGAAATCACAAGTATAACTCAAAACTTTAAACGATTACCACATTATCAAATAAAATAATCATACAACTTTTGCATCATTTTTCCATAGCTTTTAGTTTGGGGCATTTCACACTATTCATCATTGTTCACAATACCACCGCTATCTTGCCTGATCTCGACCCGATCGGCTAGGTTGCCTCATTTGAGACATACACTTGAATCACAATCTCATTTTCCCTTTTTCCCGAATTCTATATCAGCATAATACCACCATGTGAGCGGCATGGCGTCCGATCACAGCCCGATTGGCTAGGCTGCCTTACCATGGCGTTGTTCCTTTCTCATTAGTCATCTCCTTTCAACCTTTATTTCACATATATCAATTCGTAGGCACTTGGGGCCACAACTATCACGTCGTATATTTGGCATTAGGCCACATCCCACATCATTCCCAATTTCAATGCTTGATTTGTAATTTGGGATACTATGTACACACAAGAGCAAATAAGATCGTAAGCATAGATGAGACTTCGCATAGATGGCACAACATATGCAGCTTCAATCTCAAATTTAAGTAAGCATTTCAATACATAATTCATATCTTTTCAAGTTATCAAGATAGCACATTGATCATGTTGAGACACATCTTTCACGCATATAAGGTTACAACACCAATTCATGTAAAATAACAATCAATGCATGAACCCAAACTTTAGTCTTACCGCATTTACACAAGCACCAATGGAGCTCAATTTCTAAAAGATGGGGTTTTAGCCATACATACCTCAATAAAGCTTTCCTTAAATTCTTACGAGGTTCCGGGACTCTTAGCAACTTCAACCTATTTTATAGGAATTACAAATCGAACCAAGAATTAGAGACATGGTTAAGATTTTAGCTCGTTCAGGTATACTATCAAGCACCAAGTGTGCATTGTGATCTTAGGTCCCTTTTGTAAGAGAATTCTTCAATGTTATACTCCAATTGTTATCCTTTTAGTTCACATCCTCCCCATACCCCATTATCTTTTATGCATGCAAGAAATCCATTCTTATACCCATGAACCCCCAAGCTAAGTGCTCATTCTAGTGTGAATTTCGAAACCAGAGATTAGGGCTAAAGTTTCTTACCTCTTGAGGTGAAAGCCTAACAATTTTTGCTTGAGAGTCTTCAAATATTTGGCAAGGATTGAGAGATTAGTTTCTCCCTCTAGAGCTCCCTCTCTCACTCTATTGCAGTAAGATAACATAGAAAAGGTCGGATGGGGTGTTTTTAATGGGGTGAGGTCGGGTTTTAAAAGTTAGAAAATAGGAGCCCCGACTCAGATCTGCGATCGCATATTTGACATGCGGCCCGCAGAATGGACCGCAAAACTCTTCCCAAAATTGAACAATCTGCCTGGGTATACGACAAGAATGCGGTCTGCATACCTGTTCTGCGGTCGCATAATGCACCGCAGAACTGCTCCTTGCAAAAATCCCAAGGGGATTATGCGATGACTATGCGGCCCTGATATCGAGTATGCGATCGCATAATTGGCCGCATAGTTGACCTAAAAATTAACTATCACCCTGCTTGACTCTGCGGTGACTATGCGGTCTGCATAGCTGTTATGCGACTGCTTTCTGGACCGCGGAATCGCACTTTTCTGGAAAACACTATTCCTTGACTTTTTAACGCATAGATCAGTACAAAGGGTCCGAACCGCGGCGAGCTTACAAATTTCTAACACATATTTCTAAGTTGGCACTACGAGCTTTCGAGTTTCGAGTAGAAGTTTTCACGGGGCCTTACACCTTGAGTCTCCATCGCAATGACCCGCACGGCTACTACCGATCAAATACTTGGATCTGTACACAGAAATATACAGAAGTGTAGTATGAGCACACCACAGCGGTGCCCAGTAAGTATCAAGACTAACCTCGATAGGGTAGTGACAGGAACAGTCAAGACACCTACTGGTCAGACACATTAAATAGGATATGATAACAAATACCAAGATAAAGGTAACGAAATAATATCAACAGCAGGGATAAATCAATCTACGAATAGTCGGTATAATAAAAGAAAACTCGGATGGAAATGAAAGATAACCAAATAAATCAACACAAACATAGCTGGAACACAGAGAAGTAGAATGAACTCAAGTTAGGAAGACAGTGTCAACTCAATCAATCATATCGTTTCTGGTGCACAACCCCATCCATCTCGGAACTCGATGTGTCATATCATAACCTCAACTTCCAAACCTTTAGCACACCCGGCATCTTGTGCCCACATATTTTGTCTCACTTTGTACAACAACATTCTCATGTTACTCAGTACATAGGACCCATACCTAATGCAATTAAGATGTTCGAGGAGTCTCATTTACATAACATAAAGTATAGTACAGCTTCTAAACCAATTAGGAACTCAGCAAGAAACAATGAAGTTATTTTTAGAAATCATTTGAATAAAGAAAGTACCATTTTAAATTTAAAATACAACATCGAATGAATTATTACCATTAACACGGGATATAAAAAATTAACTTAGCGGAAATTCCTTTTTAAGTAAATTACAACTTCAGACGGTTTAAGAGAATTTAATTGAGTAACTAATTGAATTAAAAATGTGACAAATTTTGAAATTTGAAGTACTGAAATATGTATATATAAATACGGCGAGGTATTGAAAACACTATGAATTCTAACACAAAGGATCACATCAGTAAAGGAATCTAAACAGTTAAAACACTTGAATTGATAACAACAAATAAACACAACAAACAGAAAGTGAGCGGCATCACCCTTCGTGCTTTATCTTTCGTGCTTCTACTCTCGTTCTTACCATAAGAATCAATATTCACTTTTATTCTTTCTTTTTGCAGCGTGCAACCCGATCCCAATCATATAATACTTTTGCGGCGTGCAACCCGATCCAAATCATATAATGATGTTGCGGCGTGCAACCCGATCCAAATCGTATAATACTGTTAGGGCGTGTAACCCGATCCAAATCGTATAATACTGTTGCGGCGTGCAACTCGATCCAAATCATATAATGATATTGCGGCGTACAACCCGATCCAAATCATATAATGATGTTGCAGCGTGCAACCCGATCTAAATCAAATAATGATGTTGCGGCGTGCAACCCATTACCCTTATTACTCCTTGTTGCGGCGTGCAACCCGTTCCCATATAATATTATTGCGGCGTGCAACCCGATCCCATATAATATTGTTGCGGCGTCCAGCCCGATCCCAATATACAAATCAACACCAATCACAAAAGAATCCCGGCAAGGGAACAATAGTATAACAACAATATCCCGGCAAGGGAAACAATATCATAAGCAATAACATCCCGGGAAGGGAAACAATATCATAAATAATAACATCCCGGCAAGGGAAACAATATCATAAACAATACATCCCGGCACAGGAATCAATAATAACCAATCTCGTTCTAATAATTAACTTCACAAAATGAATCCCAACTTGAGTCAATACTCAACAACGGTTAAATACCAAGGAATTACCATAAGCCTGATCCAACATGAATACTCATCAAGTCAAGCATGAATAGTACATAATAAGGATCACGAAAAGAAAACCAAAAGCATACTAACCTTAACAAAGCAACAATACATGATAAGCACGTGATAATTACACTGGTAACCACAACAAATGGATATGTAACATATTTGCATGAAGTCATAGGGGAACTTACAATCAAGAAGTATCAAAACAATAAGGACGGCAGTAACTTCAATTGAGGCAATTAGGGGTCAAGTAACACGTAGGAATTAGAGGAAAGCTGGCAACATCATATGGAGGATATAGAGGTAGTTTAACCAATTAGGAAACTCAAGCATTACAGAATACTTTGCACATAATGAACATAAGGACCTAAGAACCCTAGAGGCAAATTTCCCACAAATTAGTCCGAGTACACACTCGTCACCTCACGTGAACGGTCTACAATTAGCATAGAAGACTCAAACCCTAAGGGGAAGTCCCCCACACAAGGTTAGGCAAGATACTTACCTTAATCCGCCAATTCATTACTCAATTTAGCTTTTCCTTACCGATTCATCAACGTTGGGCTCAATCTAGCCAAAAACGACTTGAATACATCAAACAATGCAAGAGAAAACAATTTTAATTGACAAAACTATGATTCTTATACAATTTGCAAAAAGTTAACAAAAGTCAACTCCCCGGGCCCGCACCTCGGAACCCGACAAAATTTACAAAAACCGCACACCCATTCCGCTATGAGTTCACCCATACAAAAAATATCTAATTCCGATACCATCTGGTCATTCAAATCATCATTTTATATTTTTGAAAGATTTCACAATTTTCCCCAAATTTTCCTTTAGGTTCTTATGAATTTGATGTTAAATCTAAGATACAATCACAAAATATAGTTGGAAATTGATTAGAGACACTTAACTAATGATTTGGAGAAGTTTGGGTCTTTGGAAAATCACCTATGGAGGTTTAAGGTTTGAGAAAATTGAAAAATGGGTGAAAATCTCGTAAAAAATCTCACTTAACATGCCTCAGATGTCGCATTTGCGACCCAAGGTTTGCAATTGCGAACCCTCACAATTTGTGAACAAGGCAGGGCTGGGAGAAGTCTCACTTGCAACAAAAAGCTCGCGTTTGCGAACTGGGCATCGCAATTGCGATGAAAATGTTCGTATTTGCGACTACACCAGAAACCAGCAATTTTTCCCGACACGAAAATGAGCATAACTTCCTTATACGATGTCCAAAATCAATGATTCTTTTTTCTATAGCTGCGTTCGATACGGATCTAATGGTTCAATAAAAACTGAATTTGGATCTCATTTGCTCAATGTGGTTTCATTTTTTCTTGAAGAAACGACGATGAAGCATCCAAAACAAGCGCAATATAGCCTAAACCTATCCGAAACTCACCCAAGCCCTCGGGGCTCCAAACCAAACATGCACGCAAGTCTAAAAACATCATATGAACTTTCTCATGCGATCAAATAATCAAAATAACATCAAAAATAATGAATTTAACCTCAAAACTCATGATTTTCTAACTTTTCAACCAGACGTCCAAATCGCGTCAAATCAATTTCAATTCTCACCAAATTTCACAGATAGGACTTAAATATCATACAAACTTGTACCAGGCTCCGGAACCAAAATACGGGCCTGATACCAACAATTTCAAACATTAATTCATTTATTTATTTCCTTTAAAAACTAGCACAACAATTTTCTTCAAAAATTGTTTTCTAAGGCTATGGACCTCGGAACACAGATCCGGGTCTGTTTACCAAAAATGTTGACCAAAGTCAACTAAAAATCAAATTTTAACTCTAGAAATTACTATATTTTTTATATTTTCACATAAAAACTTTTCGGTTTCACGCTCGGACTGCGCACACAAGTCGATACATATAATATGAAGCTACTCGTAACCTCAAACTGCCGAACCGGACTAAATTGCTCAAAACGACCAGTCGGGTCGTTACAACAGTGCATTTAGGATTGTCACTCTTTCTTCTTGCTCTAGATCGTGTGGTAGAGCTCAGTTGTAAGAACTCAATTTCCTTAATTCTATCTTATTCATAATGCGACGATGCCTGCATCAAGAATGACAGGTGGCAAGAGATATATCTGTGGAAGAGTTGAGTTAGAAGAACTCAATTTTTGCATCATGCTTATGATGGATAAATATGAAGTATTCAGCAGACCATGTGTATACTAAGATGTGTAAGATTCTTGATAAGGATCCCTAAGGGAAGAATTCCTATCCACTTTTATGAAAAAAAGAAAAAGAGAATCAGAAAGAAGACATAAGTTACAGCAAGTAACATAAGCAAGGTGAAAAAAGGTAAGAAGATTATCGGTATTTTCAACTCAGGCAGAGAAATATAAGCATTTCGAGTTACCTTCAATAGTAACAGAGATATGTACAATTGGTCACACCCATTCCGGTTATTCCTATGGGGGTTAACAGAAATAGTATAAGAGGAGGACGGGATATAAGGATCCGGCTGGGGTTAGAGTAACCCAAAATGATGGATGGATTGTTTGCATCAGTTGACATTTCCGAAGAATATTGCAAATGTGCTAATACATCTCCTCATGGGATACTCAGTTGTTGCATTCTAAAATAGTACAACTAGAGATGAGCACTACAAAGATAGGCACTGAAAGCCTGGAAGGGATAAGTATTACCCTAGTGTGACTCTTATCCCTAGTAGCAAGGACGTTGAGCAACCCGAAGAGCCGATGAATTAAGCAAGGAGAGATAAAAGCGAAAGAATGTTGTGTTGAAGTTTTCATAATAAAGGGATAGGCAGAAATATTAGAAGAGTAATGAGAAGAGAGATAAGGAAGAATTATGAGTGAGATGTGATGCATGGATGACACCGGTAGAGTGTTACAGAATCTATAGTCAAATGAAGAAAGAGACGAAAGGTGAAGGGCCTTAAGGCAACAAAAGAGTACAGGCCATACAGTCACATCCTCATTTCGAGAAATAAGTTCGCAACTCTAACAGAAGGAAAAGTTAGACCCTAGAGTAATAGAAATCAGTATGGACTGGTGAACAAGATAAACTAAAAATGAATTAGGGATTGGGTGATTTGATAATAGTCAGCATCATGAGAATTTCATATTGCGTTCCAGCGATTATAGCATAGACAAAAGAAGAAGATCCATGATGAATTCAGAGAATGGTCACTCAGGAAGACGCCTCCCTAAAGCAAGCAATGTGATCGAAGTTAAGCTTAAGGGACTGCATGTGCCAGTTATACTAAGTGTCACCATCGCGAGTAAGGAATTCTGTTGTCCTCGGTAACAGAAGGATTACCGCAAGGCGAGTAAGGGTCATTGATGATGTCAAAGGACGCCAAAGATGAAGAGGAAAAACATCTATAGGCATGTCTTCGTAGCTCCAACTCTTAGTACTCCCCTAAAAAGGGGAATATGGAATGGTGTGACATTAAGTCAGAATTAAGTAGATCTAGTAACTATGGAATGATAAAGGAACAATGCAATAAAAAACGAGAAGGGATGAGATTGCACTTATTCGAATATTACAGATATGCTATGATTCCAGAACATTATGTAAGCACGACGCCAAGAAAAGGAAGTAAGGGTTCCTGCCCGGGATGTTTTTGATAAATGAGGAGCTAGTGTGAGAGGTAAGTTAAGACAAAGGAAATAACCCAAGAAAGATTACGCGGAATATAGATATGAGAATGGGCCAACGAGTAGTTAGTTGTTGATTCAGGAAGAGCCTAGTCATGACTAGACAAGAGGTTACAGACAAATCAGTAGATCATGCAAGATAAATATAGTGAACCCCGACATGGAGAATTCAGCCTTGCAGTAATATTATTATAATACTTGAGATATATTCAAATAGGAGTCGGTATAGTTAAAGGTACCATATGAATGTTACGGGAATAAAAGAGAGTGGTACTGGGGAGACAGTCAAAATAACAGTTCAGAAGCAACCCTGCAAGCACAAGTGCATGGAGGCAAGCAACTAAGGATAATTATAGACAAGGAAGGACATGAAAAGGTCCGTAATAAGCTTACAACTTTACAAGAGTCAAGGTTTCTCCATAAGTACTACAACAAAAGACTAGCTGAGAAAATAAGGAAGAAGGCTTCAACCTAACCACAACGACCTAAAGAGGAAATGGGCGTGTAAAAACAGTCTCACAACAACATTGTAAGCACTCCAAAGGAAAGTGGTACCTACTGTGGCTAATGAACGGGAAGTAAAATTAAAAGTAATATTCGAGATCATATAAGTTGCACGAAAACTCTGGTATGTGTGGGAACTAAGATAAGCTAAGCATGCACGCAACTAGGGGTCAGTAAGACCAGGAAAACTAATAGCTTACGTTAAAGAAAGATAAAAAGGAATGAAAGGAATTATTCGATCAATGATCCCGAGTTGGTGACATTATGAGCGCACTTAAGAGTTTGGAGTTTAATACCTGCAGCATATACAGCCGCAGAAGATTCTGGTATACGTTAAAAGAAAGAATTGAGCCCAGGTCATAGGCGAAGGATTGAATTATTAAAGGATTTTATCATGAATATCCCTCAGCGCCTATGGAAGGCTAAAGTAATAACTAATACTAGGAGCCGCATATCGGAAGATAGCTTAAGCCTACATAAAGGCTGATCAGAAAGAAGAGGAAGCTAAAGAGTTACATCGACTAAGTAAAACAGGCGTGGACCAAGAGAATTATAGACATCAAGATCACTCTTAAATAGCAGAGGTATAACAAAGATAGTACAGTAGCCATATTTTATAACGGCTCTAGGATGAAGCCAACTGAAGAGTACCAGCCTCAGAAGAAGTCAGTATGAAGCTCCTACCGGATTGTGTATGCACCAAGGTGCAAGTATTATAATAGAGCTTCAGGTTGTGGAGATAAATTATACCTATGTGGAAGGGAGGTTATGAAAGAGATAGAAGAATGTGAGGCAATATTTTAAGGTAAGTAAGGAAAAGGTGAACAACGTACAAGATACTCAAATACAGAAGGTTATGAATAGTCCATACCGCGGATAAGGGGCTAGAAGCGCGGGCATTCAATATCCAGGAATGATAGCAGCGTTTTCAGTGGCATACCTTCCAGCCTATGGTTTCTAAGTACCGAAAGGAATAATTAGAGAGTGAAAGAAGAGTTAGAGATGACGTGATGTCTCGATGATCCAGAAATGCACAAGTGAAAGTATGATAGAACGTCTAGGTTTTTGAAAGACATGAGTAAGTATAAGAAAAGGACAAGTGAGAAAATGACGAAAATAGGTAAGTCCTCGGGATTAAGCCCGTGAAAACAAGGAAACTGATGGTTCCTCTAAGTTATAGAAAGCTCAGTGTAGCCTGAATGAACTCAAAGGAGTCTAAGACTAGTAGCATTTAGAAGAGATGGAATGTTGCCCTAGTAGTAGAATGAGAGTGTGAATGTGATAGATAAAGGATGACGTTTGGGCCTTCGATTAAGTAATGACTTGAAAAGGATTTCATGAATTGTAAGGGACTAAAATACCCATATAAGGTGAATTACATGGGGATGCTATAAAGTACGGTTATGGAAGTATAGTATCACCCCTAGGTAGATCAATCTAATTACTCCAGATGCCCCCGATGAGAAGTGAGCCCTAGCGGCGGTGTTACATAAGAGATCAAGTTATCAGTGGTAAATGATGGATCAACATTAAGGCAAATCAATAATAGATGGATAAAAGTTCAACAGTATGAGGCGAGATTAGACCAGTCTTAAGGATAAGCAACGAGTGTAACCTGGAGTTGGTTGTAAACCCAGTAACGATAAATTGAATTAAGAGTTACGGTATAGTATGACCTACGAAGATGCAGTAAAGTCATATGAATGGATAACCAAGTCTATAAAATAAGATATAGAAATATTCACAAGTTCTACAAAGTACCGATCGAAGAACTTCAGCATACCTTTAAATGCCCAGAGAGAAATCTTATTAAGCTCTGCATATGTTTATAAAGTAAGTCCTATTGGCTAAAAGCTGGTGGAAAAAGGAGAGAAGATTCGCATAGGCACACTTACAAGGTCAGTATTGTAGAGTCTGCATGATAGAAGGTAGGAACAGTTATGAGATTGGAAGGATTTCGATCGCAAGTCATGGTGTGCGAAAAAGGCCTAAAGGGGGCAATGCCCTGGCCTTTGGATTTATTCACAGGACAGTTTCCTAGATGGCAATGAGAGTACTAAAGTATTCGCAAGAGCCATAGGTTATTAACAACGGTTTTCTAAAATTCTAAAGGAGTACAGTGCAATCCTTCTCAAGACTATCGTACGGATTTTTCCCTACTCCATGTATGTTAAGGCTATCCCTTCTTTCTTTTGAAATGATCTATACGACACAAGAGGAACGAACAAATGCACAACTTTCATAAATTACTCTATTCGTAGAAATGCTAGAGATGTGTATATTCTTATTCTCCCACGTGTCATATTATTCTATCATCTGTTCATGGGTCTCAAAAATACATAAGTTGGTAAAGTTTATTTCATGAAATTAATCAGAGGCATAATGGTCTTATGACGTACTGAGAGATTTTATTAATGTATTTCATATGCATTTCATGCATTTATACATGCACACTGACCCATGATCAGATGGTGTTATATACGCGTATATATATGTATATATGTGTATGGGATATGGGAAAGGTTATGGCGTTATATACACACCACCACCCGATCAGCTGGTATGCGTTGATGATTTTGCCCATAATGGCTAAGATGATATGATTGGATGCCCTCAGAGACCTGATGATGTTATGAAACATGTACCTATACACGACATGACATTCAAACGCATATGCATGACACTATAATTATTTCATGAATTACAGAGTTATCCAGACTTACAGGTTGAGTCATTTACTCTATATTTCTTCCATGTCTGTTATGTACTTATTTATATGTCTTACATACTCGGTACATTATTCGTACTGACGTCCCTTTTGCTTGGGGACGATGCATTACATGCCCGCAGGTCCCGATAGACAGTCAAGAGCCCTCCAAGTAGGATATCAACTCAGCGGAAGATGTTGGTGTGCTCCATTTGCTTCAGAGTTGCTTGTTTGGTTAGTATGATTTAGACGTGTATTGTTTGGTATGGCGGGACTCTGTCCCTACCCTTATGAAAATTATGTATTCTTAGAGGCTTGTAGACACATGTCATGTACGTAAAAGATTACATGGCCTTGTCGGCCTAGTTCAGTATACAAATGGTTATTTTGGTCTTATAGGCCCGTATGTCTTATGTATAAGTTGGTATCACATGTTGTATTCTACTTATCCCACGGCAACCTTTTGGCTCAGTTATATATGATAGTATGACATGAAAAAATACGTTATGTTGGTACTCGGTTGAGTTAGGTACCGAGTGCCCGTCGCGGCCCATCGGTTTGGGTCATGGCAAAAGTGGTATTAGAGCTGTTCTGTCCTAGGGAATCTACAAGCTGTGTCTAGTAGAGTCTTGTTTATGGGTGTGTTGTGCACCACACTTATAAGCAGGAGGCTACAGGACATTTAGGATTGTCACTCTTTCTTCTTACTCTAGATCGTGTGGTAGAGCTCAGTTGTAAGAACTCAATTTCCTAAACTCTATCTTATTCATAATACGATGATGCCTGCATAGAAAGACATGTGGTAAGAGATATAGTTGTGGAAGAGTTGAGTTAGAAGAACTCGATTTTTGCATCATGATTATGATGGATAAATATGAAGTATTTAGCAGACCATATGTATACTAAGATGTTTAAGCTTCTTGATAAGGATCCCTAAGGCAAGAATTCCTATCCACTTTTACGATAATAAAGAATAAAGAGAATCAGAAAGTAGACATAAGTTCCAGCAAGTAACAGAAGCAAGGTGAAAAAGGGTACGAGGTACCCAGTTAATGAAGATTATCCGTATTTTCAACTCATGCAGTAAGATATAAGCATTTTGACTTACCTTCAATAGTAACAGAGGTATGTACAATTGGTCACACCCATTCCGGTTATGCCCTATGGGGGTTAACATAAGTTGTATTCTACTTATCTCACGGCAACCTTCCAGCTAAGTTATCTATGATAGTATGACATGAAATGATATGTTATGTTGGTACTCGGTTGAGTAAGGTACCCGGTGCCCGTCGCGGCCCATCGGTTTGGGTCGTGACAACCTGAGATGTCATTAGTACACCCGGTATTCCATGTGTCTATGTTGAAGAAGGTAGTTAGAGATCTGTCGCTTATTGTGCCAGTAGACATTACTGAGGCTAATAAAGAACTGACCTATGAAGAAATTTCAGTTTCCATTCTTGATTGGCAAGTCTGAAAGCTAAGAAATAAAGAGATTGCCTATATGAAAGTGCTATGGAGAAACCAACAGGTTGAAGAGGCTACTTGGGAGGCCGAGGAAGAAATGAAGAAAAAGCACCCTCATTTGTTTGACTAGCTATGTAATTGTATTTTTGAAATCGTTGCTTGTGAGTTATGTATCACTTGTATAGTTGTTGTTAAAGGGTGTCCCTTCCTGGTTATATGTTTCTTATGAGGTCGCAGTTGGTGTTGTTTTGTGTTATGTTACGCCATTAGATTATGTATATGTTGTTAGGGTTTGCTTCTAGGGTTCTTTGGCAGGTGGATAGGCCCAGTTATAGAGGACGCAGAGCTGAAAAATTTGGAACTGATGGTGTGTGGTGTATTAGTTGAGGCACATTGGATGCTAGTGGTGAACTTTGACCCTCATGCGAGGACGAATGATCTTAAGTGGGGGAGGATGTAAGGCCCCGTAAATTTTTACCTAAAACCCAAAATTTTGTGGTTCCGAGGCAGACTTACGTGTTTATGATTGTAGAGATTCTTTGCAGTGATCTTGCTCGCTGCGGTACAGACTTTTTGGGTCGAACAGTGCGCTGGGGAGTTAAAGGAAAATGTTTGGCAGAAAATAACATTTCTGTGGCCCACTATGCGGCCGTAGAATGGCCACAGAGTGAAGCAGAAAATGGGGCAAGTTTGGATGACATTTTGTGGTCGATTATGCGACCGCACAATTGTTTCGCGGGCCGCACGTGAACCACAAAACCAACATTTAAATTTCCTGGAGGAAAGTTCTACGGTGCATTATGTGACCGTATAACATGTCTGCGGACCGTAGAATGCTCGCATACCGAGGCAGGGGTGCCCAATTCTGGAGTGCTATTTCCGCGGATCGCAGATGTATTATGCGGTCGCATATGTGGCCGCAGATTCTGTTTTGAATCTTTATTTTTTGGTTTTTATAACCCGGCCTCATTTCGTTATATAGATTCTATGGATCATTCTTGAGTAAAAACTTGATATTTTGAGAGAGAGAGTGTGTGTGTTCTAGAGCGGGAGAGAGTTCCTCAATCAATTGTTCCTCAATTATTACTCAAATCTTGGAAGTTAGCAAGAAAAACTCACTAGGTCTTCATCCTAGAGGTAAGATTCTACACCCTAACCCTCAATTTCGAATTTTAACTAAAAATGGATAATTAGTAAGGCAATTCTTGGGTGTGGGAGTTGTTCATGTTGCATGCATGTGTTATCAAGGGCTGTAGGAAGATTGTTGTGCTAAAAATGGTAGATAATGGGTCGTGGCATGATGGAATCCACCATAGGAGGACCTTGAAGCCTTAATGCACACCTAGTGTTTCATAAAATGCTCAAATGAGCTGGAACCATACTCATCTTCCTAATTTTTGGTTCCAATTGTTTTATTTCTAAAATAGATCAAAGTTGCTAAGATTTCCGGAACATTTTAGAGTTTAAGGAAGCTCAAGCGAGGTATGTTGGCTAAACTCTTCTCTTAGAATTGAACCCCACAATGCCCTTGTTCCCGAGTTACTCATTATGAACCGATTATTTAGAATAAGCTTTGTTTCAAAAGACATATGTGCTCAATATGTATTTCAAATGCTTTGGTTATGTGGTAATACTATTTGAGAATGTGTTCAGAGTACGGGTTGCATATCTAAATGCTATGACTTCAATTTATGTTTCAAATGAAAGCTAACATCAATTGTGTAAGAAATATCAATGCACTTAAGACTCTTGTTTGCTCATATGTATGCTTAATTTCTTGAATATAAATTCCTCATTGTTAAAAATCCATGACGATGTTGAAACTAAAAAAGGTGAGCATGAGATATGAAATACGAAATACGACCAACATGCCAAATAGAAAGGGGATATTGCCATTATGACCACTAGTGTCATTGAAATAAAAAGATGTGAAAAAAGTATGAAATGGGATGATTGATAGAAAAGGGTGATGTCTCGGATGAGACGGCCTAGCCGAAAGGGGCGTGATCAGATGTCATGCCGCGCACATGGTGGTGATTGTGTTGGAAATTGTGATTGGACTTGTGATTGTGGTTGATGTCTCGGATGACATGGCCTAGCCGATCAGGTCTTGATCGGACTCCGTGCTAAAGGTATGGTGGTATTGTGAATGGTGATATATCGGTGCTAAGATCCCCCAACCTAAAGTATGAAGGTTTACTTGAAAGACGTATCTTGCTCCTAACTTGATGTTTTGATATCATTTGTGTAAGGCCCCGTGAAAAAACTTGTACTCAAAACTCAAAAGCTCGTAGTGCCAAATTAGGAATATGTGTTAGGAAAGTGTAAACTTCTTTCGGACCCTTTGGACTGATCTATGCATTAAAAAGGAAAGGGATAATGTTTTCCAGAAAAGTACCATTATGCGGTCGAGAATGCGGTCGCATAACAGCTATGCGGACCGCATAGTCACCGCATAATGAAATAGTGTGTTGGTCAAATTTGAGGTAAACTATGCGGTCACCTATGCGGTCAATTATGCGATCGCATAATCGATATGCGGACCGCATAGTCGTCGCATAATCCCCTTAGATTTTTGTAAAGGTCAGTTTTGCGGTGCATTATACGATCGCAGAAAGGGTATGCGGACAGTATTTCCGTCGCATACCCAAACAATGTCTTCAGGTTTTGGGGAGTATTTTGCGGTCCATTCTGCAGACCGCATGTCAGCTTTACGATCGCAGATCTGAGTCGGTGCTCCAGTTTTCTAAATTTTAAAACCGACCCCGTGTCGTTATATCCTGTGTAATATCTCATTTTGAGCTTATTTCCTGACACTTCTAGAGTGAGAGAGAGGGGTCTAAGAGAGGGAAAGTACTTCCCATCAAAATTACTCCATGAATCCTTGTTAAATCATTGAAGATAATCAATTGAAGGACCTAAAACTTCATCCCAGGAGGTAAGACTTCATCACCTTTGCTCTTATTTTTTTACACATAGCTATAAGGGATCATTAGTGAGGTAATTCATAGGGATAAGGGGGATTACATCGCATGCATGTGTTCTTGAAGAATATGGGTAATTATAAATGAAGAGGCATGGAGGATGGGCTAGTGTAATCTTGCATAATAGAACCATAAAGCCTTAATTAACACTAGACGCTCGATAAAATGCTCAAGAGAGCTTAGATTATGTTCTTTTCTTGATTATGAGTTAAATCGTGCTATATTACTTTAATAGATTGAAGTGCGAACACTCCGGAACATTATAGGATTAAGGAAAGCTCGATTGAGGTATGTATGGCTAAAACCCCGTCTTTTAGAAATTGAGCTCCATTGTTGCTTGTGTAAATGTGTTAAGACTGAAATTTGGGTTCTTGCATTGATTGATACTTTACATGAATTTGTGATGTAACCTTGTATGCGGGAAAGATGTGTTTCAACATGATTGATGTGCCATCTTGATAACTTAAAAAGGGGCAAAAGATATGAATTATCTATTGAAATGCTTAGACGTTAAATTTGAGTTTGAAGTTGCATATGTGTGTTATCCATGTGAAGTCGCATCTATGCTTACAGTCCTAAATGCTATTGTGTGCCCATATTCTTCTAAATTGCGAATCTATCATTGAAATTGGAAACGATGTGAGATATGACCTAGTGCCAAACATATGATGTGATAGCTACGACCCCAAGTGCCTATGAAATGATTTATGGGAAACAAAGGTTGATATGAGATGAGTGATGGAAAATAGAAATGCCTCGGTAAGGCGGCCTAGCCGATCGGGCCGTGATCGGACGCCAGATATATATACGTAGAGGCAATGTATTGATGAGTGAAACTGGAAAGTATGAATGAAGTAATGGTAACGTCTCCGGGAGACGGCCTAGCCGATCGGGACGTGATCGGACTCCGCTCAAAGAAGCGGTGGCAAAGTGAATAATGATGCAACAGTGTGGGATGCTACAATCGAAAATTTCACAAACCATGTGAAAATCTTGTGAACCTCCTTATATTGTTGACATGGTGCTTGTTTGGAACTCTGATTGTCTATATGAATTCCTCTTTATTCTTGTTTGATAGTTCTTTCTAATTAGATGGCGTTTAGTTATACATACTAGTAATATTCCATGGTTCTAACGTCCCTTTTGCCGGGGGCGCTACATTTTTAAATGAATGTAGGTGGCTCCATAGCGGACAGTGCCGATCGTGTGTAGCGGAGCACCCCTTCTTCTCAAGATATTGGTGAGCCCCTCCCTCCTTCAAGGGGCTATATTGCACATCTTTTATTATGGACTTTCACTTTTGAGGTATAGCCGGGGCCTTGTTGCCGGCATTGTCATACTTATCTTTTGTATCCTTAGAGGCTCCGTAGACACGTGTGTGGGTATGTATGGGTGTTTGATGGGTTGACGAGCTATGTTGAAATTCTAACTCTCGCTTCTCTAATGTGTAATAGTATGAAATCTTGGAACTTATCTACGGTTTAAATGTTGTGATTTAAAATGAGCTAATAATGTTGAATGTACTATCTTTTCCTGTCTAAATAAACGAAAGCATGGTTCTCTTATTCATGTTGAGTTGGGTGGGAAGTGTTTGATGAGGCTTGCTCAGATGGGTTCCCTCGATTGAGCGCCGGTTGCGCCTCCCGAGGTTGAGGCGTGACAAACTTGGTATCAGAGCCTAAGGTTTTAAAGTGTCCTAGGATGTCTCAGAGCCGTGTCTAGTAGAGTCCTTCTTATCGGTGTGTAGTCGACCACATCGATAAGTTGGAGGCTACTTGGGCAATTAGGAATAACACCCTTCTTTGATATTCTGGATCGTGCGGTAAAACTGTTTGTCACGCCCCAATCTCGGGAGGCACGACCGTCGCTCGATCGAGTGAACCCAACCGAGCAAGCCTTATCACACACTTCCTACCCCACTCTTCATGAATAAGATAGCCATGCCTCCTTTTTATTTAAGCAGGGAAAAGGTGATACATTCAACCATGTTACTTTATTTTATATTACAGGCTTAAACCGTAGTTAAAGATATTTTCTGAAATCCCCATAAATTACAGTTTATAGATAGCACGGGTTTAGAAATACAACATAGTTCATGAACCCCTCAACACCCGAACATAACCCACACACGTGTCTACGGAGCCTCTAAGGAAACAAAAGATAAGTATGCCAATGCCGGCAACAAGGCCCCGGCTATACCTCAAAATGGAATTCCACAACAATAAAAGATATACAATACAACCCCTTGGAGGAGGAAGGGGCTCACCAAGACTTTGAGAAGGAGGTAATCCGCTACGCGCGATCGGCACTATCCGCAATGGAGCCACCTACATTCATTTAAAAATGTAGCACCCCCGGCAAAAGGGACGTTAGTACCATGGAATAGTACTAGTATGTATAACTAAACACCATTTTACTAGAAAGAACTATCAAGCAAGAACAGAATTACAAGAGTAAATCAAAGGTTTCAACCGGACACCACATCATCACATAAATGAACCATATAATCTTCCACATAATTTCCATAACTTAGTTTGGGGCATTTCTTTCATATGCTTATCACTATTCTCAACACCACCACTATCTTGAGCGGAGTCCGATCATTACCCGATCGGCTAGGTCGCCTCATTTGAGACATGTACCTTAATCACCATTTCAATTCCCTTTTCCGGAATTCAATATTTGCATATCACCACCATGTGTGCGGCATGGTGTCCGATCACGGCCCGATCGGCTAGGCCGCCTTACCTAGGCGTTGTTCCTTTCTCATTAATCATCTCGTTTGAATCTTTATTTCACATAGATCACCTCAATTCATTGGCACTTAGGGCCACATCTATCACATCATTCCACTTCCAATGTTCATCTTGCAATTTTATGGCCATAGGCACACACAAGCAATTCAAGTTACAAACATAGGTAAGTTTTCACACAATCAACATGATAGTTCCAGTTTTTAATCTTGGTTAGCCTAGGCATTTCGACACATGATTCGTATTCTTCACACTTCTCTAAATATCAAGAATAGAATATTACTCACATTGAGGCACATCCTTCATGTATTATATATATATATATATATACATATATATATATTTGCGAATCAATTAATGTGAAATAACAATCAAATAATGTGAAATAACAATCAATACATCAACCAGTTCTAGTCTTACCACACTTGCGTAAATGCCAACGGAGCTCGATTTCTAGTAAAAGGGGTTTTTAGCCATACATACCTCAATATAGCTTTCCTTAATCCTTACAAAATTTCGAAACTCTTAGCACTTCGATATATTGAGTAAGAATTACAAATTGAACCGAGAACTAGAGACGAGCTTGAGATTTTAGCTTGTTTAAGCATATTATTAAACACTAAAGGCCCATTGTGATCTTAGGTCCTTTTTGAGAATTTCTATCATTTTATACCCCCAATTGCCTTCTTTTTATTACACTATCTTCCAATACTCTATGGTTTGATATGCATGCAAGAAATTCATTCTTATACCCATGAACCCCCAAGCTAAGTACTCTTTCTAGTGTGAATTTGAAACTAGAGATTAGGGGTCAAGTTTCTTACCTCTTGGTGTGAAGATTTAGGTGCCTCACTTGATTATCTTCAATGACTTAGCAAGGTTTCATGGAGAAATTTTGATAGGAAGCACTTTCCCTCTCTAAGACCCTCTCTCTCTCTCTCTCTCTAAAAGCATCAGGAAATATGCTCAAAATAAGCTATAACACCAAATATATCGATAGGGGGTCGGGTTTAAAACTTAGAAAATTGGAGCCCCGAGTCAGGTCTGGGATTGCATTTGCGATCGCAAAGTCGACATGCGGTCCGCATAATGGACCGTAAAATGCTTCCAAAAAAACTGGACACACTGACTGAGTTTGCGGCAGAAATGCGGTCCGCATTCACGTTCTGCGGTCGCAAACTGCACCGCAAAACTGAACTTCACAAAATCCCAAGGAAATTATGCGATGACTATGCGGTCTGCATTTTGATTATGCGATCGCATAATTGACCGCATAGTTGACTTCAATTTTGGCCAACACACTGACTCACTCTGCGGTAGATTTGCGGTCCGCATACCTGGTATGCAACCGCATTCTAGACCGCATATTTGCACTTTTCTGGAAAACTTTGATTCTTGATTTTTAAATGTATAGATTAGTCACATTCCTAACACATATTCATAATTTGGCACTATGAGCTTTTAAGTTTTGAGTACAAGTTTTCACGGGGCCTTACACTGATCCCTCTCTAATTAGAGCATTGTTCTATTTTTAGTAAATGGCACCTAAGAAGAGAGCGAGAATTGGCCAAGAAGCCAATGCTAATGCCACTTCAGGAGTGGCTGATGATTCACTGCTTGATACTATAGTTGAGGGTAGCCGCCCTGCTATCACCCTGCCTGATTCTTCTATTCCAGAGCAGACTGCCCTAGTTCCTACACCTGTAGAGGATACACTATCCCTCCCGTTGATACCTCTGTTCCGCCTCCAGCCCCAACTTCCGGGTCTGGTATTTCTGATGGGGATCTTAGGGAGCTATTCAGATGTTGACCCATCTAGTGGACTCTCAGGCCCAGAGGTCAAATGTTGCACCCAGTTCATCTAGCCAGCAAGGGGATTCCACCAGTTCCAGGGTGAACAGATTTTTTTCAGTTAGACCCTCCAGTTTTTACGAGTGCCAATCCAGAAGAGGACCCTCAGGATTTTATTGATGAGATGCACAAGACCCTCAAGGTTGCGTGCGACTGAGACAGAGGGAGTGGAGTTAGCCGCTTACCGTCTGAAAGGGGCAGCATATTCTTGGTGTGAGTTGTGGGAAGATTCCCATGAGGAGGGGAGCCCTCCGGCGAGGTGGGGCGAGTTTGCCGATGCATTTATAGACCATTCCCTGCCTGCCGAGACAAGGGCAGCCCGTGCAGATGAGTTTGAGAATCTGAAGCAGGGTAGCAGAAGTGTATGGGAGTACCATATGGAGTTTGCCCGCCTGTCCAAATATGCTATTCACATGTTTCCCACAATGGAGGCTGGGTGCGCCGGTTCGTTCAAGGCCTTAATCCTTTGACTATTAATGAGGCTTCTACAGCTGCATTGAATTCTGACATGAATTATGGGAAGATGGTAGCATTTGCTCAGGCCACAGAGAACCGCAAACTGAAGAACAGAATGGAGAGAGAGGGTAGCAGAAAGACTCGGTCTGCGGGCAACATGGGCGAGTCTCTAGGTGGGGGAAGATCAGCTTTCCCGGGAGGGCCATCAAGGCCATCCCAGTCTGTTGCATAGTCTTCAGCCAGTGCACCGCCATCAGGGCCCAGCCAGCAGCGGCAGTGGAGTCGTTTCAGGCCCGGTCAGGGCAACAGGGGATCCCATCAGCAGGGTCGGTCAGGAGAGAAGTTCCAGCAGCAGCAGAGGTCCCCGTGTCCCAGGTGCGGGAAGATGCACTCAAGGACTTGCTATTTGGAGTTACCTGTGTGTTATGGATGTGGGATGAGGGGTCATATTCAGAGGCATTTTCGTGTATCCCGCCAGGGAGCGGGTAGGGGCGCAGCTCAGTCATCTGGTCCAGCAGCTGCTACATCTTGAGCCCCCTCTCCAGCTTGAGGTACCCCAGCATCCGCAGGGCGTGGTGCAGCAAGGGGTGTTGCGCAGAATGCAGGAGGACCCAGCCGGTTCTATGCCATGAGTGGTCGCCAGACTGCAGAGGCTTCTCCAGATGTTGTCACAGGTATTCGGACTGTCCAATCTCATGATGTGTATGCACTTATTGATCCCGGTTCCACCTTGTCTTATGTTACCCCTTTTGTTGCCATGGGATTTGGGATAGAACCCGATCAGCTTCATGACCATTCCTAGTGTCTACTCTTGTTGGTGAGTCTATCATGGTTGCTCGAGTCTATAGAGGTTGTGTTGTTACGGTACGGGGTAGGTACACCATGGCCGATCTTATTGAGTTAGGATGGTCGACTTTGATGTAATAATGGGAATGGATTGGCTTTATTCCTGCTTTTCCAAACTTGATTGTTGGGCTAGGACTATGAGGCTTGAATTTCCTAATGAGCTCGTTATAGAATGGGAGGGAGATAATGTAGTGCCTAGAGGTCGACTTATTTCCTACCTTAAGGCCGCGAAGATGATCAAGAAGGGGTGTATCATCATTTAGTTCGGGTTACGGACACCAATGCCGAGGCGCTTAGCCTTGAGTCTATATTCGTTGTGAATGAATTTCCAGATGTTTTTCCGGATGAGCTCCCTGGGGTTCCACCAGACATGGAGATTGATTTTGGGATCGATGTGATGTCAGGCACGCAGCCTATATCAATTCCACCTTACAGAATGGCACCGGCAGAATTGAAAGAGCTAAAGGAACAATTGAAGGATTTGCTAGAGAAAGGTTTTATCCGACCGAGTGTATCCCCATGGGACGCACCGGTCTTGTTTGTAAGAAAGAAAGATGGGTCTCTGCGGATGTGTATTGACTACCAGCAACTCAACAAAGTCACAATAAAAAATAAATACCCTTTACCAAGAATAGATGACTTGTTTGATCAATTGCAAGGTGCTACGTGTTTCTCAAAGATTGACTTGCGGTCCGGGTATCATCAATTGAAGATAAGGGAGCAGGATATTCCAAAAAATAGCTTTCAGAACTCGGTATGGGCACTTTGAATTTATGGTAATGTCTTTTGGGCTAACAAATGCCCCGACAGCTTTCATGGATCTTATGAATCGAGTCTTCAAGCCTTTTCTAGACTCCTTTGTAAAAGTGTTCATTGACGATATCCTGGTGTATTCCCGAAGTCGGGAGAACTATGCCGACCACCTTAGGGCAGTTCTGCGGACTCTTCAGCAACATCAATTGTATGCAAAATTTTAAAAGTGCGAATTTTGGCTTGAATCTGTCGCGTTCTTGGGTCATGTCATTTCCAGGGAAGGAATTATGGTTGATCCTCAAAAGGTTGCTGCAGTGAAAAATTGGCCTATACCTTCAACTCCAACAGAGATTCGCAGTTTCTTGGGTTTGGCCGGGTACTACAGAAGATTTGTAGAGGGGTTTTCTACTCTTGCCTCTCCCTTGACTAAATTGACGCAGAAAGCAGTTAAGTTCCAATGGTCCAATGCTTGTGAAATGAGTTTCCAAGAATTGAAATCAAGGTTGAAAACAGCACCGGTATTAGCCCTACCAGAGGGTACAGAAGGATTTGTGGTGTATTGAGATGCCTCTAGAGTCGGGCATGGGTGTGTGTTAATGCAATACGGCAAGGTTATAGCCTACGCTTCTAGGCAACTCAAGAATCATGAAAAGAACTATCCAACTCATGAGCTAGAGCTTGCGGTGGTGGTGTTTGCGCTAAAGATCTGGCGACATTATTTGTATGGGGTCCATGTGGATGTATTTACGGATCACAAAAGCCTTCAATATATTTTCAAGCATAAGGAGTTGAATCTGAGACAAAGAAGATGGCTAGAGTTACTCAAGGATTATGACATAGATATTCTCTATCACCTAGGAAAAGCTAATGTTGTGGCAAATGCTCTTAGTCGGAAGTCCATGGGAAGTCTGGCTCATTTGAAGGCGTATCAAAGATCGTTGGCCCGGGAGGTTCATCAGCTGGCTAATTTGGGAGTTCGCTTGGCGGGCTCTAGTGAAGGAGGGGTAATTGTGCAAAATAGAGCCGAATCGTCGCTCGTGGCGGAGGTGAAAGAAGCAATTCAGTGATCCATTGTTAGCACAATTGAAAGAGGGGATTCATAAACACAAGACCACAGCTTTTTCACTTGGCATGGATGATGGTACCTTACGGTACCAAGGCCGCCTATGTATTCCGGATATTGAGGGTCTTCGGGGAAGGATCATGGCAGAAGCTCACACTTCCAGATATTCAGTTCACCCAGGTTCTACAAAGATGTATCATGATCTTAAGGAAGTTTATTGGTGGAACAACATGAAAAAGGATGTGGCGGACTTTGTGGCTAGATGTCCGAACTGTCAGCAAGTGAAGGCCGAACATCAAAGACCCGGAGGACTGACTCAAAGCATAGAGATTCCAATGTGGAAATGGGAGATGATCAATATGGATTTTGTGGTAGGGTTGCCGCGCACTCCGCGCAAGTTTGACTCAATTTGGGTGATTGTTGATCGACTCACAAAATCAGCGCACTTCTTGCCAGTCAAATCTACTGACACAGCAGAACAGTATGCTCAGTTGTATATTAATGAAATAGTCAGGTTGCATGGCACTCCAGTCTCAATCATTTCAGATCGAGGGGCTCAGTTCACAGCCAACTTTTGGAAGAAGTTTCAGCAAGGTTTGGGTACGCAGGTAAATCTTAGCAGAGCTTTTCATCCTCAAACCAATGGGCAAGCAGAGCGGACTATTCAGACGCTTGCGGATATGGTGCGTACTTGTACTCTTGATTTCAAAGGTAGTTGGGGTGACCATTTGCCACTCATAGAATTTGCTTACAACAACACCTTCCATGCTTGTATCCAGATGGCGCCATTCGAGGCTTTGTACGGTAGGAGATGTAGGTCTCCCATTGGGTGGTTCGAGGTTGGAGAAGAGGAATTGATAGGGTCGGACCTCGTACATCAGGCCATGGAGAAAGTCAAGACTTTTAAGGAGAGGTTGAAAACTGCTCAGAGTCGCCAAAAGTCTTACTCGGATGTTCGTCGCAGAGATTTAGAGTTCAAAGAAGATGATTGGGTATTTTTGAAGGTTTCCCCTATGAGGGTTTCATGCGGTTTGGAAAGAAGAGTCCCCTATCATGGTGATATATCGGTGCTAAGATCCCCCAACCTAAAGTATGAAGGTTTACTTGAAAGACGTATCTTGCTCCTAACTTGATGTTTTGATATCGTTTGTGTAAGGCCCCATGAAAAAACTGTACTCAAAACTCAAAAGCTCGTAGTGCCAAATTAGGAATATGTGTTAGGAATGTGTAAAAATCTTCCGACCCTTTGGACTGATCTATGCATTAAAAAGGTAAGGGATAATGTTTTCCAGAAAAGTGCCATTATGCGGTCGAGAATGCGGTCGCGTAACAGCTATACGGACCGCATAGTCACCGCATAATGAAACAGTGTGTTGGTCAAATTTGAGGTCAACTATGCGGTCAATTATGCGATTGCATAATTGATATGCGGACCGCATAGTCGTCGCACAATCCCCTTGGATTTTTGTAAAGGTCAATTTTGCGGTGCATTATGCGACCGCAGAACGGGTATGCGGACCGCATTTCCGTCGCATACCCAAATAGTGTCTTCAGGTTTTGGGGAGTATTTTGCGGTCCATTCTGCGGACCGCATGTCAGCTTTGCGATCGCAGATCTGAGTCGAGGCTCCAGTTTTTGTAAATTTTAAACCTGACCCCCTGTCGTTATATCCTGTGTAATAGCTCATTTTGAGCTTATTTCCTAACACTTCTAGAGTGAGAGAGAAGGGTCTAAGAGAGGGAAAGTACTTCCCATCAAAATTACTCCATGAATCCTTGTTAAATCATTGAAGATAATCAAGGGAAGGACCTAAAACTTCATCCCAAGAGGTAAGACTTCATCACCTTAGCTCTTATTTTTTGTACACATAGTTAAGGGGTCATTAGTGAGGTAATTCATGGGGATAACGGGGATTACATCGCATGCATGTGTTCTTGAAGAATATGGGTAATAATAAATGAAGAGGCATGGAGGATGGGCTAGTGTAATCTTGCATAAAAGAACCATAAAGCCTTAATGAACACTAGACGCTCGACAAAATACTCAAGAGAGCTTAGATTATGATCTTTTCTTGATTATGAGTTAAATCGTGCTATATTACTTTAATAGATTGAAGTGCGAACACTCCGGAACATTATAGGATTAAGGAAAGCTCGATTGAGGCATGTATGGCTAAAACCCCATCTTTTAGAAATTGAGCTCCATTGTTGCTTGTGTAAATGTGGTAAGACTGAAATTTGGGTTCTTGCATTGATTGATACTTTACATGAATTTGTGATGTAACCTTGTATGCGGGAAAGATGTATTTCAACATGATTGATGTGCTATCTTGATAACTTAAAAAGGGGCAAAAGATATGAATTATGTATTGAAATGCTTAGACGTTAAATTTGAGTTTGAAGTTGCATATGTGTGTTATCCATGTGAAGTCGCATCTATGCTTACAGTCCTAAATGCTATTGTGTGCCCATATTCTTCTAAATTGCGAATCTATCATTGAAATTGGAAACGATGTATGGCCTAGTGCCAAACATATGATGTGATAGCTGCGGCCCCAAGTGCCTATGAAATGATTTATGGGAAACAAAGGTTGATATGAGATGAGTGATGGAAAATAGAAACGCCTCGGTAAGGCGGCCTAGCCGATCGGGCCGTGATCGGATGCCATGATATATATACGTGGTGGCAATGTATTAATGAGTGAAACTGGAAAGTATGAATGAAGTAATGGTAACGTCTTCGGGAGACGGCCTAGCCGATCGGGCCGTGATCGGACTCCGCTCAAAGAAGCGGTGGCGAAGTGAATAATGATGCAACAGTGTGGGATGCTACAATCTAAAATTTTAGAAACCATGTGAAATCTTGTGAACCTCCTTATATTGTTGACATGGTGCTTGTTTGGAACTCTGATTGTCTATATGAATTCCTCATTATTCTTGTTTGATAGTTCTTTCTAATTAGATGGCATTTAGTTATACATACTAGTACTATTTCATGGTACTAACGTCCCTTTTGCCGGGGGTGCTACATTTTTAAATGAATGTAGGTGGCTCCATAACGGATAGTGCCGATCGTGTATAGCGGAGCACCCCTTCTTCTCAAGATCTTGGTGAGCCGCTTCCTCCTTCAAGGGGCTATATTGCACATCTTTTAGTGTGGACTTTCACTTTTGAGGTATAGCCGGGGCCTTGTTGCCGGCATTGTCATACTTATCTTTTGTATCCTTAGAGGCTCCGTAGACATATGTGTGGGTATGTATGGGTGTTGGATGTGTCGACGAGCTATGTTGAAATTCTAACTCTCGCTTCTCTAAAGTGTAAAAGTATGAAATCTTGGAATTACCTACGGTTTAAATGTTGTGATTTAAAATGAGCTAATATTGTTGAATGTACTATCTTTTCCTGTCTAAATAAACGAAAGCATGGTTCCCTTATTCACTTTGAGTTGGGTGGGAAGTGTTTGATGAGGCTTGCTCAGTTGGGTTCACTCGATTGAGCGCCGGTCGCGCCTCCCGAGGTTGGGGCGTGACAGTTTAAGGTTTTTAATTGATGTTAAGATTGCTCCTTCTTGCATTATTATTTATTCTGTTGAGAGGGTTTTTATTTATACATACTAGTACTACTCCATATGTACTAACGTCCCTTTTTCCGAGGGTGCTTCATCTTTAATGGATGCAGGTGGTTCCATAGCAGGCGGCGTTGATCATCGATAGTGGTACACCCTCCTCCCAGCAGACTTCGTGAGTCCCACTTCATTTCGGGCTCATGTATCTTTTTGTAATAGGTTCGTTTTTCTATTTGGAACTTGTTTGCAAAATTTGGTAGGATTGGATTCAGACATTTGGTTGCAATTCTAGAGGTTCTTGAGTTTTCTTTTGAAATTCATGAGTTTTGATTTTCGATTCGTGGTTCTAGATATTATTTTTGGTGTTTTTATTGAGAGAGCAAGTTTGTATGATGTTCTAAGACTTGTTTGGATATTTGGTTTGGAGCCACGGGGGCTTGGTTGGGTTTCAGACGTATTTTAGATTAGATTGAACTCATTTTTGGCTTGCTGGTGAGCTGGTGCTCCAGTTATCGCAATTGCGAGCACTTGCCTTGCAATTGCGAAGTGGACAGCAGGGGAAATTGTGAAGAAAGCCTAGGACTGGGTAGGTTCTCAATTGCGATCAAGTGGTCGCGTTTGCGAGAGGAGCAGACTTCACAAATGCAAAAAGTCAGTGTCACTTTTGTGACATTCCTCAAGTCTGTCAGGTGACGCAATTGTGAGTCCTTCTTCGCAATTGTGAGGGTTCACAATTGCAAACCTAGTATCGCAATTGTGACATCTGCACCTAAACAAAAGGGCCGGGAAGTAAGGATTTGATCTCATTTCTCTCATATTAGAACCCTAGACTCGGTAGAAGGCGAATTGGAGAGGGGATTTTCACCTACAATCATTGGGTAAGTGATATTGATCAATTTTCAACTATATTACATGATTATATATAAGATTTAACATCAAATTTATGAGAATCAAAGAGAAATTTTGGGAATTTTTGCCTATGTTTTTAAAAATAAGAATTTGGGATTTCAGAGTCGAATTGGACTCGGATTTGAAAAATAAAACACATATATGGATTCGTGGGGTTATGGGTAGTCAGGATCTACCCTTGGACCCGGGTTTTGACCGGGTGGACTCGGGATTGACTTTTGTTGACTTTTGGAGAATTGTGTAAAGATCTTAGCTTTATTAATCGAAATTTATTTCTCTTGCATTGTTTGATCAAGTCTTTTTTTGTTAAATTTGAGTTGCGTGGAGGCGAATTTTAAGGGAAAAGTTATTTTTTGAGTGTTGATTTGGCCTAGTTGAGGTAAGTATCTTGCCTAACTTTATGTGGGGGAACTACCACTAGGAGTTGGGCTGATTGTATTATTGAAATTATGTGGAAGAAGTGTATATAAGGTGACGTGTGTGTACACGGCTTATATGTGGTATTTAACCGGTTTAGACTCTTAAGTTACCGATAAGCACTTAATTGAAGTTATTATTATTTGTTCTATTTTTAGTTATCAATTCTATTGTTACATGCCTAAATTGAAGTTGTCATTACATGTTCTAGTTTCCATCGTCAAGTTACTCTTATATGCATTTACTTATAGTTGTTGCTACATGCCATCCTTTCCATTGTTGAGTTATTTTCATGCATTTAGACTTAATCGCTATATCATACTATCTCTTTCATTGTTAAGCTTACATCAAGTACATGATTTGGAAGTTGCCATTTCATGGGAACACCTTCATTGTTTGGTTATTGAAGTTGTAATTGTGAAAGCCCTTAACACATTGTAGTTGAAGTTGTTGATTGTTGAGATATTTTTCCTTGTTGAGTTGTTTCTCATCCATTCTGTTGTTATTGAGATTCTTGTACACGTTGTGGTTGAGTCGTGGCTATTAGTTGTGGTAACATTGGTATTGTTGATTTTGGGAATGTAGTGGCATATGGGCACGTGTGGTGTGAGTTGATTATTGTGTTGTGATATTGATGCACATACGGTGTTATAAGGATAGAGGTTGATGTGCATGCGGCGAGATAAGGTGGGATTAATATGTGTGTTGCAAGTAAAGGAATTACTTGAAGCCATGCGGTGAGATAGTGTAACGACCTCAATTTCCCACCTTAGGATGTTGTGATGGCACCTAGTCGCTAAGACTAGGTAAGCCTAACATGCATTGAGAAATAGTAGAAATAATAACTTAAACATCAAATTAAATTGTTAAAATAGCGTAACAAAACCCCAACGATACAACTAATAACTCCTAAAATCTGGTGGAACTGAGTCATAAGCTCTACAAGAGTGTACTAATAGTCTTACAATTCTGTTTGAACAGGAAATAAACAATAGAACATCTAAAAACATAAGGTAACTTCGAGGCCTACGAACGTTGGACAGGTGTACCTTGAAGTCTCCGAAATGGATAATCGGACATAAGCAATAGACCAAAATCATCACTAACATCCAACACGAGCAGAAGTACCTGGGATCCGCACAAAAAACGTGCAGAAGTATAGTATGAGTACATCACAACAGTACCCAGTAAGTATCAAAACTAACCTCAGTAGAGTAGTGTTACGCCCCGCGATATTACGATGATGTTACGCCTTACAGTATTATATTACGATGATGTTACGCTTCGCAGTATTAAATTACCATGATGTTGCACCCTGTAGTATTGTACGTTGAATTTGTCGTAAGCTAATTGACTCAGTCCAAGGAAAAGATTATTTGGAGATTATAAGGATTACGCTATTTTAAACAACTGATGAGTAAGTTCGTGAAGGTGAGAGGGGAAGCAAGTCAAAGAAAATGAATTTTCGTCGAAGTTTGGCAATTTGGGATAAAATACGGTCCAAGCTATAATACCTCGATATTTATGGACTAGTACCATAAAAGGTACCATATGACCACGATAATATAATGTATAAGGCGTACTAAAATTGAGTAGTATTTTAAGTAAGTTGAGAGTATTCTTAATTATGTGAGTAATTGGCTAATTATTGGGTAATATGATATTACCTAATTAATTAGGAATTGTTATGAAATATTATTTTGTAGTGGATGTCTATAACTCCTAAAGAAGTTACTCCCACTACTCTTCTCCATTAAGTAGATAACTCCCACTACTTCTCACCATTATAGTTGTAACTCCCACACCTCCATAACCTCCCCATATCTTTCCCCATGATCTCAATAGTTAATACCATGTTTATGATATCCCTCTGTATACCTCAATGTCATCCTATAAATAGAGGGTTTGGACATCACATTGTACACATTTGAATACATGGAAGAAATAGATTCTCTTCTCTCTTTCTCTCTACATTGTTGTCTATCTTTTTGTTTTATATTATTACTTTGAGCTAAGTTTTGTAACATGTTATCGGCATGAATGGCTATATTCTTCTTATATTTTGTATAAGAGATGAAAGCCTTCCATGGGAACTACAACCTTGAATCAGTTTGGTTGAGCCTGTGAAAATCTGTGCATTTCCTATGCCATATCAATTAGTTTGCATCTATATTGTCCAGGGAGTATCATTTTTAATTATTCTATGAATTTTGAATTTGAATTATGTATCAATAATATAGAAACAACAAACTAATAATAGTAGTTACAATTGTTTTCTGCCAGTATGAGCCACCACTACCAAGAACCAAATATGAATCCATTCCTTTCCATTGAGCAGGCACTAAGAGTATCGAGCTTTAACACTCGAGTGCCATTGTTTTGTGTAATATATCGGAGTATTAAGAAACTAAGGTACCTGTTTATATACTTGCACTATTTATGCGTACACGAGCATTTTGGCATGCATGAGTTTATATTTGTTGAAGCTGATAGGTGGCACTGGTTTAGTAATTTACACCATGAGGATTTTGCTCTTATTTTTGTGGTTGCACGTGAAGTGTGAATGATTTTCAATTTCTGATTTTTCCCTAAACCAGAAAAAAATGAGAATCTTAGAAGTTGCAAATTTCTCTTTAATCATTTTGGTGCTATTATCTATTGGAGCATTTTATTTGATTGGTCTCTAATGCATGAGATCTCGTATTATTTAATTCATATGAATCACTTAATTGGAAATCGATAATTGCCGCGGGTTATTATCACATGCATATGAATTATTGAAACTTGGTTTACTTATGGATATAATCACGGAGAGGTAATAGTTTTAAAGGTTAAGGGTGAGCCCTAGTATGTTGGCTTATTTGACATTGAATGTGGGTAAGACGATGGGTTCGAGTGCCAACGCACTATGAGGATAAGACATCGGGTTTAAGGCCTGGTGCACCATGATGACAAGAGTTGGGTTTGAGTCTCAATTCATTATAAACTAACATGCTTTTATATGGGTAAACCAGTGGGTTTGAGTCCCAATGCACCATATTGATGATATAATGATGACTAAAGAAAAATAATATATTTTTCATGAAAAAGCATAAAGTTTGTCCCACTTGATTTGCTCCATTCTTGAAGTGAATATGAAAATGGTGCATAATAAGTCTAAATAAAGACAAGTGGTTGACCAATGAACGTGGGCGTGTCAAAGATCAAATAATAACAGTCATCATTATGGTAATTGTAAAAAGGAGAACGATAAGGGTTCTCAAAATGGTCCTTCAAAGGTGAGGAAATATGTATCAATGTGGTCTATTAATACGAGACGCGTTCATATGATTATAGTCCATTCGTTGAAAATGTGACTTGTGATAAGCATTGTAAATGCAGGCTCATTCCTGAAAGTAAATGCTGAAATATATATGTGATAAAAATTATGCATAAGAATGTGCTTATGCATGGTTGGATAAATACCACAACTCACCTCTAAGGGAGGTTTGAGAGAAATAAAGATAATGAATATTACAATATGGTTACATGAATATGTCATTGGTCGCGTACACGTGGTACGCCAAAAATATTTTACCATGCCTTATAAAAAGTTATTAAAGGCAAAAGTAAAGCAAGAAATGAGTCTTGTCTATTATGTTTTTGATTGTGACAGTGATAAGATAACTTTTTTCGTGGAGGAAAAATTCACCACTTGGATGGTGGTATAAAAGATCTTGTAGTACAAAATTATTGAGAGCTCCGAAATAGCGAATTTGTTACTACCGGAGTAAATAAAATTATTCATGGCATTGGTGGTAGTAAGTCTCAAAAAGGAACTTTTTGAGTTTCAAATATATTAGCCAAAGTGGTTGGCATATTGAGACTATAAATGAAAGGAAGATTGAATATCTTCATATTACTATATTCATACCGGGTAAATATGCAAGGTTACCCGATTTTTCTTCTATTTGTACTACACGAGTATAAGCATGATATGGAATCACATGCCAAAGTAAACTAGAGGTTTACAAAAATAAATATTAGTTGGCATGACCGGTTGGTCATCCCGGTTCAATTATGATGCGAAAAAATTGATTGAGAATTCACATTGGCATATATTGAAAAAATAGAAGATTTTTCAAGAATTCTCTTGTGCTGCTTATTCTCATGATATACCAGTTAAGGTTGGGACTGAATCCCTTGATTTCTGGAACGAATAGAAGGTGATATATATATGGGCCCAGTCACCTGCCATGTGGATCGTTTACTATTATATGATTTTAATAGATGCATCTATTGTATGGTCACATGTGCGTTTGTTATCAACTTGCACTTTGGTTTTTGCAAGGTTGTTTGCTCAAATTATTAGAGCACAGTTCCAGAATATATATTATGATAATTTACCGTGATAATGCTGGTTTAAATCCAAGTTGGTTTAGCAGAAATTGTACGCCTCCAATTATAGCTAAACCATTGGTTATGAGAACAAAACTCCCAAATAGAAATTTTGTATGAGGTATATTATTTAATATACAATAACACTTATACGCATCTAGCCAACAAGTTATGATAAATTCTCCCCATCACAATTGGTTCACGGTCAGGAACCAAATATTCCCATCTAGAAATATGGTTGTGCTATATGATTTAATTGTGCTGCCACAATGTACAAACATGGGTTCCCAATGAAGGTCGGAAAATGTGTTGGTGATCCCGACATTAGGGGGAGAAAATGGGCAGCTGAAAAAGTGATACGTGAAATGAATTATTATGAATACATCTAGATCCTCGTACAAGAAAATGTGAACTTGAAGTTCAAGTGATAATTCATTTCTAAAATATTTCCAAGCACATTGTTGACCCAAAGCTAAATGTCATATTCCAGCTGCTAATGCTCCAAATAGAATAACGTCCATGATGGATAGAGTTTATGGCACGCATGAAGCGTAATAGACAAATCAATTCCAAAGATAAAACTCCTTGAAGAAGGAGGTGTTCAAGATGGTCATAATAAGGAGGCAAGTGCTTTATAAGAGCACCATGACATAACATTTTATAAGACCTCATGGGAGAGGCTCAGGTACTTGAAAATAATGAGATTTCGATAAGTTATGTCTTTATTGTGCGATGATGAAACCAACGTAAAATAATCGTCGACGATGTTGTTAATATGATGTAGCGCTCAATATGATTAATATTGACGAGGATCTTGAGCTCAAATCTGTCATGGAATTTGGACAGATAATTGATTGGCCAAATGAAAAATATGCAATGAAATTGACTTCAACTGAAAAATGTGAAGTTGGACGGATAGTCCCCACACCTGAAAGTAAAATGAAAAATCAAGTCGATAGACATAAAGACGACTTGTAACACAAAATTTTCGTAAATATCCTGGTATTAGGAGACATGTTCTCCTGTGAGGAATGGAGTCATTTCAGATTTTGGTCTGACAATACATTTGATATGCATATAATGAAAATCCTTGAATAATTTAAATTGTTCTAAAGCATATTAATGTTCCCAAGAAATTTATTAAATAAATCTTCGGCAGATCCTTATGTAGATTAGAGCGATCTTGGCGTACATGATTTATTTTTGTGTCTAGTGCAATTGGTACACTAATATATCTGGCTAGAACCATGAGTATAACATTATGCTAGCAAGATGTAGTTTTATTCCAATGTGGAGATATTGGAATACAATTAGTATTATATTTCAAAAGGAATACTTGATGTAGATTTGTTTATTCTAACAAATATTGCCAAGATTTTGTTGGTTATGCAAATGCAGGCATTTCCTAAAGTTCGTTCTTCAAACATTCTATTTGCATGTGAGAGTACTGCCATATTATCATTTTACAAGGCAGTTAATTTTTGATACTTATTCAAGTCATGCCAAGATAAGCAACTGATAAAGCAAGGGGCTCAACATACAACAGACGTGTGACTTGACTTTGAAGAGAAGATTCCAATAATACTGAAGATAATGTTGTTTGCTTATATCAATTGAAAGAAGGACTATCGAAGGAGACAAAATAAAGCACATTCACCAAAGTTCTTCAACAAATTTGTTCAAGTGATAATTTGACAAACTTCTTCATAAGACATTGCGGATCTCAATATTAGAGAAGTTGTTATACAAGCTTGGAATTCGTTGTCTCCGAAGAATAAAGTGATGTTTTCATCAGGGGGAGGCAAATACGCGCTGCACTCTTTCTCCCTTAGCTAAGATTTTATCCCACTGGGTTTTTTCTGGCAAGGTTTTTAATGAGGCAGCAAATAATGCGTATTACAAGATATGTGTACTCTTTTTCCTTCACTAAGATTTTTCCCCACAGGGTTTTTTCTTAGTAAGGTTTTAACGAGGCACATTATCTATAGACATCAAAGGGGGAGTGTTATGAAATATTATTTTATAGTGGATGTCTATAACTCCTAAAGAAGTTACTCCCACTACTCTTCTCCATTAAGTAGATAACTCCCACTACTTCTCACCATTATAGTTGTAACTCCCTCACCTCCATAACCTCCCCATATCTTTCCCCATGATCTCAATAGTTAATACCATGTTTATGATATCCCTCTGTATACCTCAATGTCATCCTATAAATAGAGGGTTTGGACATCACATTGTACACATTTGAATACATGAAAGAAATAGATTCTTTTCTCTCTTTCTCTCTACATTGTTGCCTATCTTTTTGTTTTATATTATAACTTTGAGCTAAGTTTTGTAACAGGAATATCTATATATATATGGATAATGACTAAGTGGCATGATGTGGCAGCCCCTCCATTTAAAATAAGTGACTAAGGATCATAATTGAAAGGTGGCGTCGTAAGTCTTTAGCGTGTAAAGACAATACACTTTCCAACAAAGAAAAGAAACATTTCTAATAGTTTACTTTTAAGCAACTAGCAAAATGGAGGGGATGGAGTAGAGAAAAATCCGTAAAATATAATGATCCGTAAGCAGCTAGCAAAATTTCCAGAAGATATAATCATGGAAATATTCTCTAGATGGCTTGTGAAATCTCTACTGAAACTCTAATCTGTTTGCAAAATCAGACGCTAAAACTCAATCCAACAAAGCTTCCGACAAAATTTCTTGCGACCAAATCAATTCCAGCGAGAATTATTAGCACCTTAGCAATGTAAAATTTTGCGGTTCTAAAGGAGTACTGTATAACCTTTTCCAAGAACAGCATACGGATTTTTCTCTACTCCAGGTATGTTAAGGCTATCCCTTCTTTCTTTTTGGCATGATCTATACGACATAAGCGAAACGAGCAAATGCACAACTTTCATAAATTACTCTATTCGTAGAAATGCTAGAGATGTGTATATTCTTATTCTCATATGCATCATATTATTCTATATCATGCAATCGGGGGCATAATGGTCTTATGACGTACCAAGAGATTTTATTAACGTATTTTATAAGGATTTCATGCATTTATACATGCACATTGACTCATGGCCGGATGGCGTTTTATATATATATATATATATATATATATATATATATATATATATAGGATATGGGAAAGGTTATAGCGTTCTATATGCACCACCACCTGATCAGCTGGTATACGTTGATGATTTTGCCCACAGTGGCCAAGATGATATGAAGGGATGCCCTCAGAGGCTTGATGATGTTATGAACACATTTACCTATGCACGACATGACATTCATACGCATATGCATGACACTACAATTATTTCATGAATTACAGAATTATCCAGACTTACAGGTTGAGGTATCAACTCTATATTTCTTCCATGTTTGTTATGTACTTGTTTATGTGCCTTACATACTCGGTACATTATTTGTAGTGACGTCCCTTTTGCCTGGGGATGCTGCAGAAATGCCGTCAGGTCTCGATAAACAAGTCGAGAGCCTTCTAAGTAGGCTACTAGCTTAGCGGAAGATTGGTGCGCTCTATTTGCTTCGGAGTAGCTTGTTTGGTTAGTATGACTTAGACGTGTATTGTTTGGTATGGCGGGACTCTGTCCCGACCTTTATGAAAATTATGTATTCTTAGAGGCTTATAGACATATGTCATGTATGTAAAAGACTGTATGGCCTTGTCGGCCTATGTTCAGTAAACGAGTGGTTATTTTGGTCTTAAAGGCCGTATGTCTTATGTTTAAGTTGGTATCACATGTAATATTCTACTGATCTCATGGCAGCCTTCCGGCTCAGTTATCTATGATAGTATGACATGAAAAGATACGTTATGTTGGTACTCAGTTGAGTAAGGTACCCGGTGCCCATCGCGGCCCATCGGTTTGGGTCGTGACAAGTAGTGACGAGCCAGGTCAAGACACCTACTAGGATAAGAAAGCCAAACAGGATATATCATAGTTTGATAATGGAAGCATGGAAGTAAATGATAGATAAAAGTTTAATAATATAAGCTAACAACAAAAATTTAAGCGGTAAGGCAACAAGTAGTAAACACATGATGAAACAATAGATAGTCAACACAAACAAACACAAGTGAGACAATGAGGAAAACAACAAGAACCACTTAATCAACAAGCCTCTTTTAGCATGGAATATACAAGAATCACAACTGAGGTACCACTTCATATTCACATTTCACAATTTGGATCACAATCTTTCCTTATATCACCGCGTGAGCCTTACATTTAGTTTTGAAAATTATTTTTCCCGAAATTGATACACGCATTTTAGCCCTCTTATCTCACCGCGTGGCTTCAAGTAATTTCCTTACTAGCAACACGCGTATAAAATCCCACCTTATCTCACCGCATGCGTATCAACTCCTATCCTTATATCACTGCATGCGTATCAATATCACAACACAATATTCAACTCGCACCACATGTTCCCATATGCCACAACACTTGCCAAAATCAAAAGTACCGATGTCATTGCAACATATGGCCCATGGCTCAATAACAATGAGCACAAGAATCTATATAACAACAAAATGAATGAGGAATGCTCAACAATTAACAATTTCAACCTCAATGTGATAATGGCTTCCACAACTTCAACATCTATAACTCAACAAGAAATATTCCACGAAATAACAACTTCAAGTAAGAGTATTTAACAAATAAGGATTAACAAGAAAATAAGAGAGGTAGTAGCTTCAACTAAAGCATATGAGAGCAATTACAATAATGAAGGGTATAAAAAATGCTAACAACACCAATTAGAACATGTAAGAGTAAATTTAACAACAAGAGATGTAACATGTTATACAATTTCAAGTAAAGGCATGGAAGAAGTCTAAAAGTCTAAACCGGTCCAAATACCACATATAGCCCGTGTACACACTCTTCACCTTGTGTACACGTCTTCCACATGGTACAATTAACACAAACAACCCAAATACTAAGGGGGTAGTTTTTCTGCACAAAGTTAGGCAAGATACTTACCTCAACTAGGCCAAGTCAACCTCGAATATAGCTTTTCCCCTAAAATCGCCTCCACACGGCTCAAATATAACCAAAAGCGACTTAATTTTATCAAACAATGCAAGGGAAACCAATTATAATAGATAAAGTTATGATCTTTACACATTTCCCAAATAGTTAACAAAAGTCAACCCAGGGCCCGCCCAGCCAAAACCAGGGTCCAAGGGTAGATTCTGACTACCCATAATATCACGAGTCCATATATGTGTTTTGTTTTCAAATCCTAGTCCAATTCGACTCTCAAACTCAAATCTTCATTTATTCAAAACTTTGACAAATCCCCAAATTTTATTGTTTGATTCTCGTAAATTTGATATTGAATATAAGATATAATCATGGAATATAGTTGGAAATTAGTTAGAATCAGTTACCCAATGTTTGTCGATGAAAATCCCCTCTCCAAATCGCCTCTTACCGAGTCTAGGGTTCTAAAAATGTGAAAATGAGATTAAAATCCCGACTTCCTAACTCTTTTTCAATTACAGATGTCCCAATTGTGACACTAGGTTCGCAATTGCAAACCCTCGCAATTGCGAAGAATTTCTTGCAAATGCGACATTGACAGTCCAAGGGAAACATCACAAATGCGACAGTGGATTCACAATTGCGAACCTTGTTCCCATCGTAAATGCGACACTATACATCAATGCGAACTCACCCTACCCAATCCCAGACTTTGCGAATGCGAACAAGGTATCGCAGTCGTAATACCTGAGCCCCCCCCCCCCCCCTTCTTCGCAATTGTAAGGCTGGTGCTCGCAATTGTGACATCAGAGCACTAGCACAGCAGCAAGTCCAATTTTAGTCTAAACCTTCCCGAAACACATCTTAAATGCATCTGAGACCTCGGGGCGCAAAACCAAACATCCATACAACTCTAAAAACATCATACAAACTCGCTCGCGAGACAAAAAAACATCTAGAACTACGAATCGGATATCAAAACGCATGAATTTCAAAGAAAATTCAAGAACTTCTAGAATTACAACCAAGCGTCTGATTCTTATCAAACCAACTCTGATTGACACCAAATTTTGCTAACAAGTTCTAAATAGCATAACGGACCTATTCCAAGTCCCAAAACCAAACCGAACCCGATATCCAAAAGTCAACCTACAGTTAAACTTGGGAATTTTTCTAAATCTTAAATTGCTAACTTTCGGCAAAATAATACAAATCAACCTACGGACATCCGAATTTGATTCTATGCATATGACCAAGTCCAAAATCACGATACAAATCTATTTGAGCCATCAAAACATCGTTCCTGGGTCGTTTTCACAGAAGTCAAACTTTGGTAAACATTTCTAACTTAGGCTTCTAAGCCAAGAACCAAAGGGTTCAAATCAACCCAAAACCTTCCTGGAACAAAACTAACCAATCCCACAAGTCATATAGTAAAGATTACATATGTGTGAAGCATAAAAAAGGGGAAACATGGCACAAATAGACAAAATGACCAGTCGGATCGTTACATTCTCCCCTTTTTAAAACAAACATTCGTCCTCGAACGTGCATAGAGACATACCTGAAGTGATGAAAATATGAGGATAATGACTCCACATGTCGTGCTCAGTTTCCCAGGTCATCTCCTCGACTGGATGACCCCTCCATTGGACCTTCACTGAAGCAATACTCTTTCACCTCAACTTTCAGACATGGCTGTCCGAGATAGGTCCAGTTGGACTGAGCTGAAATCTAAAATATGGGACGAATCACCATAATACTTTCGGAGCATAGAAATATGGAACACCGAGTGAACTGTCGTTAAGTTGGGTGGCAAGACAAGCTTGCAGGCCACCTCCCCCTCTTAAGGATCTCAAAAGGGCCGATATACGGAGGGCTCAACTTGCCCTTCTTCCCGAACCGCATCACACCCTTCATGGGTGAAACCCGCAGCAAAACTGTAATAGCTATGCGGACCGCATAGTCACTGCAGAGTAAGGCAGTTTGATGGTTAATTTTGAGGTCAACTATGCGGCCAATTAATCGATCGCATAATCAATATGTGGGCCGCATATTCATCGCATAATCTCCTTGAAATTTTGCGAGGGGCAGTTCTGCGGTGCATTATGTGACCGCAGAACAGGTATGCGGACTGCATTCTTATCGCATACCCGGGCAGTATGCTTATGTTTTGAGAGCCATTTCGCAGTCCCTTTTGCGGACCGCATGTCAATTATGCGATCGCAGATCTGTTCTGGGGCTCCAAATTTCTAATTTTCTTACCCGACCCCATGTCGATATATTATATGCTACCCTTCATTTTTGGCCTATTCTCTGATGCATTTAGAGAGAGAGAGAGAGAGAGAGAGAGAGAGAGAGAGAGGGTCCTAGAGGGAGAAGGGTTTCTTCATCAACATTTCTCCTAAGATCTTGCTTAGACCTTGAAGATTTGTCAAGAAAGGCACCTAGGTCTTCTTCCTAAGAAGTAAGGTTCTATAACCCAAGCTCTTAATTACTAGATATAACTAAGACAGACCATTAGAAGGGTAATCCATGAGGATGGGAGCGGATATCTTGCATGCATGAGTTCTTAATGTATTTGGTGAGGTCTTGACTAAGGATGGGATGAGGGATGGTAGGATTTTTCACAAAATGGTTTTAAAAGCATAATGCACACTTAGTGTTTGAGAATATGCTCAAACGAGCTAGAACTATGATCCCCTCTCTAATTATGGTTCGATTTGTCATGTTCCTAAAAGATTGACGTTGCTAAGAGTCTCGGAGTATAGTAGGACTTAAGGAAAGCTCAACCGAGGTATGTAGGCTAAACTTTCTCTCTTGGAAGTGGATTCCATATCATTTTTGTAAGTTTAAGTGTGGTTTGTCTACCAAAAAGGTATAGCCTTGAGTCACTTTTTAAATGGAGATTAGTATATTAATTGGGTGAGAAGAAATCGATCTTTTTAATGCTCCTAGTTGCTCTATGTGTACTAAATGCCTTGATTGAACATGTCTACTTGTTGATAACCTGTAAAGATGTATGGAAATGAATCGAATGAGAAAATGTGAAACCATTATGAAATAAGCCTTGACCCAATCGTTATGAACTAAATTCAAAAAATAAATAGAACGGACTAAAGGTCTTGTACCCGAATTATGCCCCTAAGTGACTGTTTTAGATAATTCCTTGCCTTATAAATACATTCAATGTAATGCGAGCTCTTACACATTACGATGCTGAAATTGTGCTTTTGTCATGTCGGAAAAAGGGGTAATTCAAGGGTAATTGAGGTGATTGTTGCTTATAACTTCAATGTGTATTTCAATTATTGATTGGCATGTCACTCTTTTGGAAGAATCCTATGTGTTTAATGATTATACTACTATTGAACTCGAAATATATGATCCCCGGGATATTTGGTACATTGATATTGGTTGGCGATCCTTGGAAATAAAGGAGATGAAAATGTGGAAAACCAAATGCGGCCTTCGTGCCATGGAAAAATATGAACCTTGTGAAAGCCCCAAAGGGCCAAAGAGATACTGTTATCGAGAGAGATTGAGAACACTAATAACTACAAAATGTGAAAAGTATTGAGGTAAGTATGGTTGTATTTATGCTATATTTGTATACTTGTATTTATACTACAATTGTGTGCAATATTAAATCGAATCAAAAATGTTTTTGGGAGTATCATTAGCTAGACCGAGGAAGGGTGGGTCATAAGGCCCACACCTGAAACTACACGTGCCGGTGTAGGAGTGATGAAATTGAAATCTTGGTGAAATTGTGACTTTTCCCCCAAGTGGGATGAAACTAATACCTGTGAATTGAAAATGAAAAAGCCAACCCACACGGCATATGTGGGAAGGCGGCCTAGCTGATCGGGTGGAGATCAGACTCCATGTTGCGCACATGGTGGTACTACTCTTGTGACAACTGTCTTTCGCATCACAATGTCAAACCACATCGTCCGTGGGGAGATGGCCTAGCCGATCGGGCGTGATCGGACTCGGTGCTAACTAAGATGGTGGTAATATTGGTGCTAGTGATCTCCAACCAAAAATATATACACACTATTTTCTTACTTTAAAAATTGTTGTATTTCAATTGGTTGTTTGGATATTGTTGATTGTGACTTGTTGTTTCTATGTGTTGCCTCCGCTTATATGGACATTCTATTTTGAAAAAGGATTTTTAGCCTTACATACTAGTGCTATTCGACGGCGCTAACGTCCCTTTTGCCGGGGGCGCTGTATCGTTTTATGATACAGGTAGTTCTACTGCTAGCGACATCGGTCAGTGATAGCGGTATTCTCTTCCCAGCAGACTTGGTGAGCCCCACTCCATTTCGGGGTCATGTCATTTATCTTTTGTTCATTTTCTCATCACATTTTGAGGTATAGCCGGAGCCTTGTTGCCGGCATTTTCCTAATACTCTTCTATTGTATTTAGAGGCTCCATAGACTGTTTGTGGGTGATGGTTGATATTGGGAGTCAAAACTAGAAATGTTAGTATTTGATAAGCATGCTTCTCATTAAGCTTATAAACTTGTAATATTTTGAAAAACTATGAATGATGTCATTAACGGAAATGAAATGAAAGTTTCTAGTGGAAGATCGCTTAGTGTTTTGATTAAACGGGATAATATTCCCTCTTTCTTCATGAACTAGTTTGGGTAGAATGAAATCTAGCAGGCTTGCTCAGTCGGGTTTACTCAGTTGAGCGCCAGTCATCACGTTCCACGGTTTTGGGGCGCGACAAAAACCCTCTCTCCCACCATAAATGCTACATCACGAGCCTTCCGATCAACATAACTCTACTGTCTAGACTTTGATGTATGTAGACGATCCTGAATTAAATTGACTTTCTCTAAGGCCTTCTGAACCAAATTGCTTCCCAACAACCTAGCCTCACCCGACTGAAACTAACCAACTAGATAACGACACCGTATCCCATATAGGGCCTCATAAGGAGCCATCTGAATACTCGATTAGTAGCTATTATTGTAGGCGAACTGTGCAATCGGCAAGAACTGATCCCAAGAAACCCCAAAATCTGTAACACATGCGCGTAGCATATCCTCCAAAATTTGAATGGTGCACTCGGCCTGCTCGTTCATCTAGGGGTGAAATGTTGTACTCAGCCCAACCCATGTGCCTAACTCACGTTACACACCCCTCCAGAATTGCAATGTGAATTGCTGCCTCAATCGAAGATAATAGATGCCGTAATGCCATGGAGATGAACAATCTCACGGATATAGATCTGAGACAACTGCTCTGAAGAATAGGTAGTCACCACGGGGATGAAATGTGCCAACTTGGTCAGCCTATCCACAATCACCCACACCGTGTCAAATTTCTTCATAGTCAGTGGGAGCCCAACAACGAAATCCATGGTAATACGCTCCTACTTCCACTTGGGAATCTCAAGTCTCTGAAGCAAATCGCCCGGCCTCTGATGTTCGTACGTCACTTGGTGACAGTTCAAGCACTGAGCCACATACGCCACTATATCTTTCTTCATTCTCCACCAATAGTGTTGCCTCAAATCCTGATACATCTTAGCATAACCTAGATGAATGGAATACCATGAACTGTTGGCCTCCTCAAGAATCAACTCACTCAACCCATCTACATTGGGCACACTTATCCAATCCTGCATTCGCAACACTCCGTCATCTCTAATAGAAACCTCCTTGGAATTTTCGTGCTGTACAGTGTCCTTAAGGACAAGCAAGTGGGGGTCGTTATACTGACTCTCTCTAATGTGCTCATATAAGGAAGACCGAGAAACCACGAAAGCAAGAACTCGGTTGGGCTCTGAAATATCCAATCTCATGAACTGGTTGGCCAAGACCTGAACATCCATGGCTATTGGCCTCTCTAATGCTGATAGATATGCCAGACTGCCCATACTAACTACCTTTCTACTCAAGGCATTGGTCACCACACTGGCCTTCTCGGGATGATATAGAATAGTGATATCATAGTCTTTCAACAACTCTAACCATCTCAGCGGCTGCAAATTAAGATCTTTATAGTTGGACAGATGTTGGAGACTCCGGCGGTCGGTATAGACCTCACATGGAACACCGTACAAATAGTGCCTCAAATCTTCAATGCATGAACAATAACTGTCGATTCCATGTCATGCACCAAATAATTCTTCTTATGAACCTTTAGTTGCCGAGATGCATAGGCAATTACCCTACCGTCTTACATCAACACCGCACCAATCCCAATACGCGATGCATCACAGTACATAGTGTAAGACCCCGAGCCATAGGCAACACCAACATAAGGTTTGTAGTCAAAGCAGTCTTGAGCTTTTGAAAGCTTGCCTCACACTCCTCGGACCATCTGAAAGGAGCACCCTTCAAGGTCAATCTAGTCAAAGGTGCAGTAATAGATGAGAAACCTTCTACGAAACAACGACAATATCTTACCAAACCAAGGAAACTCCGAATATCAGTAGTTAAAGACGGTCTGGCTAACTCTAAACTGCCTCAATCTTCTTTGTATCTACCTTGATGCCCTCACTAGACACCACATGACCCAAAAACGCCACTGAATCAAGCCAGAATTCACACTTGGAAAATTATGCAGATAACTTTTTCTTACTCAAGGTCTGGAGCGCGATCTTGAAATGCTGGTCATGATCCTCCCGGTTGCGTGAATACCAATATGTCATCAATAAACACAATGATAAATGAGTCAAGATATGGTTGGAATACACTGTTCTTCAGGTGCATGAATGCTATTGGGGCGTTGGTCAGCCCAAATGACATCATGAGGAACTTGTAGTGACCATACCGAGTCTTGAAGGCAATCTTCGAGATATCCAGATCCCGAATCTTCAGTTGATGATATACTAACCTCAAATCAATCATCGAGAACACTCTGGCACCCTGAAGCTAGTCAAATAAGTCATCAATGCGCGGTAATGGGTACATGTTCTTCATTGTAACCTAGTTCAACTGCCTATAATCAATACACATCTGCATCGAGCCATCCTTCTTCTTTACAAACAGAACCGGAGCACCCCAACACACTAGGCCGGATGATACCCTTATCAAGCAACTCTTGCAGTTGTTCCTTTAACTCCACTGGTGCCATACAATATGGTGGAAGAGAAATGGGCTGAGTGCGCGGCACCAGGTCAATACCAAAATTGATATCTCTATCGGGCGGCATGCTCGGTAGGTTTGTTGGAAACATCAGGGAAATCTCTCACTACTGGAACTAACTCAATGGCAGGAGTATCAGCACTAACTTCCCTCATAAAGGCTAGATATGCCTCATTCCCTTCTCAACCATCAGATGTGCCTTAAGGAAAGACACAACTTTGTTAGAAATATAATCCAATGTACCGCTCCACTCCAACTATGGCAAACCTGGCATAGCCAAGGTCCCATTCTTGGCGTGCCAATCTAGAATAGCATGATAGGGCGACAACCAATCCATGCCCAAGATCACATAAAAGTCTACCATATTGAGTAATAATAGATCAGATCTACTCTGGTATCAAAACCACCTATAACAACTAAACACGGCCGATACACACAGTCCATAATAATAAAATCTCCCACAGGCATGGGCACATATACAGGAGAACTCAAAGAATCACGAGATATATCCAAATACGGAGCATAGTAAGATGACACATATAAATAAGTGGATCAAATAAGACTGATGCATCCCTATGATAAAACCGCCTGCGTCCTACTAGGAAAGGCATAGAAACGAGCATGGCCTCCCCCTCTAGGGCGACCGCTACCCGCCTGACCTCCACCTCTAGCCGGTGGGGCAGGTGGAGCAGCAATTGGAGCAACAACCATGGTCTACGAACCTTGTGGACCATAAGGAATCCATGGAGCCTGTGTAGTCTGTGGAGGTGCACCATTCATGTGTCTAGGCCAGTCCATCACTATATGTATGGTATCACCACACTCAAAACAATCTCTCGGTAGGCGTGGATGCTGAAACTTACCTGGTCGGCTAAACTAAACTGCTAAAGGCACCCTCTGCAGGAGGTGCACTAGATATTGGCTAGGAAAAATGGTCAACCTGAGACCTTAGAATAGTAGGAGCAACCCTTGTGGCTAGAAGTGATGAATGAACTAGGCAGCTCACATAGCCTCTACCATGACGGGGTGCAACTAGAGCGCTGACACCACTATATCTTCCCAAATCTCGAGGTCTCTTGGCCTCACTGTCCTCCCTCTCACGGCCTCGCATATCCTCCAACCTCCGCACGACATCTAGCACATGCTGATATATGGTATCTGTCTCCAACTCTCGAGCCATGCTGAATCTAATACAATATTTGAGCCCCTCGATGAATCTACGTACTCACTCTCTGACTGTAGAAACCAAGGTAGGTGGATGTATGGACAACTCAGTGAATCTGATAAGCATACTATGACACTGTCATAGTCCCCTGATGCAACTGCTCAAACTATGTGCGCCATGCATATCGAAGGGTCTGGGGAATAAGCTCTGTCATTAAAAACCCCAGAAAATGGAGCCCAAGCGAGTGGGGATGCATCAGCTGGTATACCCTCCTCGTAAGCCTGCCACCACTGATACGCTGCTCGTGACAGCTAAAATGTAGTAAAAGCAACTCCGGTCACCTCCACTATACCCATGGTGCGGAGAATATGGTGGTACTTCTCTAGAAAACCCTGCGCATCTTCGGTAGCTACACCACTGAAAGTAGTAGGATCATACTTGTTGACGGCCAAGTTTTACCCTTCCTCTTTAAATTAATTTATGTATACTTAATAATTTGCAATAAATGTATTGAAAGTATTTTCAATCAATAAATACATATTTTACAAAATTAACTAAGTATTAGTGTTGAAATTAATAATTTAGTATTTATCAAGACCCTAAAACCAACCAGGTCGTGATGGCACCTATCAAGGAACTAGGCCAGCCGACACAAACCCCAAACCAATGATTTTCGTAAGTCATAATATATCATACGGGGCTAGCCTTGCGTGAGAACTGGCGAGTGAAGTGCAAATGCTCAAAACGACCGGTCGGGTCGTTACATCCTCCCCCACTTAAACATAAGTTTGTCCTCGAACATGCCCAGAGTTGTTCCAAAAGCCAACAAATCGCTGTATAATTTTCCCTACCATCGAGCTATAATCGGTGGGCAGGCCCCTATTGGGAAGTATTACAGTATTTTCACTACAATCGAGCTATAATCGATGGGAAGGCCCCTTTTGGGAAACCTCAGATCAGATGGTAAGTTATATACTGATCCTGCTGTGCCGAGCGCCTATGAGTGAGCCCAGAATGACCGAGATACAGAGCCCAATATGGCAGAACGCCTATGAGCGAGCCTACAACAATAGATCAGTTATACATACCGAGCCTTATAGAGTCGAACAACTATTTTACTTACTATATTGAGAGAGTTGAGTCAGTATCAGCAGGTAAGCATATCTTCATATTATCTTTGACTCCAAGTTACTTTCAGTTATTATATTATCAGTTCAATTTCAGTTATTCTGTTGTCTTACATACTCGGTATATTATTTCGTACTGACGTCCCTTGTGTTGGGGACACTGCATTTCATGCATATAGGTCCTGATAGACAGCTAGATAGACCTTCCTAGCAGACAGAGTCAAACATCAGCTTGATTGGTAAGCTCCACTCCCTCAGAGTAACCAGCTCTAGACCTTTGAGTCCATTTTTTTAAAATCGATTTGATGGGTAAGTCGAGACCCTATCCTGACCTTGATACAGTCATCTCTAGAAGCTTGTAGACGAATCCTGTATATTTTGAATATCAGTATATGTTCATGGCAGCTTCGTCAGCCGGCACAGTTATTTATATAGTCAAGAACGTGTAAATTTCAAAGATCGTGTTTTGGCAATAATAGAATGGACAACAAAAGAATGATCGTTAAAGGTCATTTTGGAAGATGCTTCCCTAAAGCAAGCACGGTGAGATGAGTTAAGCTTAAGGGACTAAGTGTGCCAGTTACACTAGGTGTCACTCTCGTCCGTATGAAATTCAGTTATCGTTGGTAGGGTTATGGCAAGGCAAGTTAGGGTCCATGAAGATATGACGAGACGCCAAAGTTGAAGCGGTAAAACATTTATAGGTAAATCTTTATAGCATTAAAAGCTAGTATTCCCCTAAAAAGGGAAAGACGCTGTGAGATGGTATTAAGTCGGAGTTATGTAGATCAAGTAACTATGGAATAGTAAAGAAAGAATGCGGTAGAGAGGCGAAAGGAATGAGATTGCATTTATTTAGATCATATAGATATGTTACGACTCTAGAACATTATGCAAGCACGATGCCGAAGAGATGCAGTAAGGGTTCCCGTCCAGGATGTTATCGATAAATATGTGTGAACGGACACTTGATACATTAAAAGCCAGTGCGAAAGGTAAGTTAAGACAAAATACATAACCCAAGAGATGTTACGTAGAATATAGATATGAGCATAGACTGATGAGTAGTTAGTAGTTTATTCAGGAAGAGCCTAGTTATGGCTAGGCAAGAGGTCTCAGATAAATTAGCAGAACATGCAAGATAAACATAGTAAAACCCAGCACAAGAAATTCGGTCTCACAGATATGACATCATAATCCTTGAAAAATATTCAGATAGGAGTTGGGGTAGTTAAAGGTACCGTATAAGCATTATAGAAATAAAAATGAGTGCCACAGGGGAGATAGTCAAAATTTCAGTTCAGAAGTAACCCTATGAGCACAAGGGCGGAGAGATAAGTAACTAAGGATAATTATAGGCGAGTAAGAACATTAAAAATTTTGCCGCGTATACGATGTAAAAAGCTCCCAGCTTTACAAGAGTCATAGGGTCTTCCCTTAGTGCTAGAACAAAATACTAGCTGAAAAAATAAGGAAGAGGCTTCAACATAAGCATAGTGACCTAAGGAAGAAATGATCTTGTAACAACAGTCTCACTACAACATTGTATGCACTCCATAACAAAGTGGCACCTGTTGTGACTAAGGAATGGGAAGTAAAATCAAAAGTAACATTCGAGATCATATGAGTTGCACGAAATTCCAATAGGTATGGGCACTAAGATAAGCCAAGTATTCATGCAACAAGTGGCAAAACGACCAGGAAAAGTAATTGCTTACTTTTAAAGAAAGCTGAGAAAGCACGAACGGAATTATTCGATGAATGGCCCAGGGTTAGCTACATCATGAATGCACTTAAGATATTGGAGTATTATCCATGCAGCATATATGTTGACATTCCTCTGCTATAGGAGACTCTGGTAAAAGTTAAAAGAAAGAATTGAGTCCACCTCATGGATAAAGGCTTGATTTAGAAGATTATATTATGGATATTCCATAGCGTCCACGAAAGGCAAAAGTAATAACTAATACCCTGAGTCGCAGATTGGAAGATAGATTAAGCCTACTTAAAGGCTGACAGAGAAGAGAAAACTAAAGAGTTACATCAGCTAAGTGAATCAGGAGTCTTATTATTAGGCCCAAATAATTGTAGAAATTGTGATTCAAAACACTGCAAAATCACTCTTAATATTAGAGGTACAGGAGAGATAGCACAACAGCCATATTCTATAACTGCTCTACGATAAAGCCAGTTAGAAAAGTACCAGCCTCATAAGGAGTAAGTATGAAGCTCCCACCGGATTTTGTATGCACTAGAGGTGCAAGTATTATGGTAGAGCTTCAAGTTGTGGATGTTAATTCCACCTATGTGGAAGGGTGGTTATGAAAGAGACAGAAAATACGAAGCGAGATTTAAAGGTAAGTAAGGTAAAGGTGAAGAAGGTATGAGATACTCAAGTGCAGAAGGTTGTGAATAGTCCAGACTTTAGATAGAGGTCTAGAAGCGTTGTGATTCAGTGTCCACAAATGATAGTTGTGTCATCAGTGGCATCTCTTCTAGTTTATGTTTTCCAGGTACCGAGAGGTCTAGTTAAGAGAGTAAAGAAGAGTTAGAGACGACGGGATGTCTCGCTTGAGGTTCCAGAATGACATAAGGAAATCTGTGGTGCTATCAAGTTAAAGGAAGGTTGCGAGTAGTATAAATAGATATGTGTAGGTCGCAAGCTAAAGTATGGTAGAGCGACAAGGTTTTAGGTAGATGGGAGTAAGGATAAGAAAATGTAAGTGAGAAGGTGACAAATAGGTAAGTCCTCGGGATTAAACCCATCAAAATAACAGAGCTGATGGTTTCCGTAAGTTATAAAAAATTCAGTAAAGCCTGAATGAACTTGGAGGAGTTTACGACTAGGAGCATTTAAAATGAGGGAATGCTAACCTGGTAGTAGAATAAGGGTGTAATTGTGATAAATGATAAGAGGATGACATTTAGGCCTTCTATTGAGCAATAATTCAAAGAGAAGTCATTTCATGATTTGCATGGGATTATAATACCCCCATAAGATGTATCACATTAGGATGCTATGAAATATGGTTATTGAATTTTCGTATCATCCCTAGGTGGATGAAGCAAATAACTGGAAATGTTCCCAATGAGGCATGAGCCCTGGTGAAAATGTATTACATAAGAGATTTCAAGTTATCAGTGGTAGATTATAGATCAAAATTAAGGGGAATCAACAATAGATGGATAAAAGTTACAAAGTATGAAATGAGATTAGGATGTCGTTCTTAAGATGAACAGTAATGACGAAGCATAAAAGGGCTTAGATTTATACATATATGATAAGCAGCGAGAGAGTAACCTAGAGTTGGGTAGCAAACCTCGGTAATAATAAACCGAAGTATGTGTTATGGTATAGTCTAACCTACCTAGATGTAGTAAAGCTATAAGCATAGACAACCGAGGCTATGAAATGAAATATAGCAATAGTCGTAAGTTCAAAAAAGTACCAAGCGGAGAACTTTAGTACACCCATATATGCCCGGAGGCAGAGCTTGTCATAGTACTGTATATGTTCACAAAGTGACGCCTAGAGATTGGCTAAAATCTGGAGGAAAAAGGAGATAAGAGTCACATAGGCGCACATACAAGGACAGAGTCATACAGGTAGCGATAGTTACGAGATTGGAAGAATTCCGACCACAGGTCGTGGTGTGTGAAATAGGCCTAAAGGGGGAATGTCCTGGCCTTTGGATTTATTCAAAGAACAATTGCCTAGATGGCAAGGTCTTTACTCAAGTATTTGTAAAAGCTATAAGTTATGAGGCTGATAAGCGCATCAATTAACATTCGAGGATGAATGTTCCAAAGGGGAGAATGATGTTATACCCCATGTTTTTGTACATAAAAGTACGTCGCAAATAAATTGATGTAAGATAAGAAATGAAATCATATTTGAAAGTACATAAAGTAAGTTAATCATGTTAACTTGGAGGTTACAAATACTTAAGATCATGAATACCAAGTACCAAGAGGGTTGGAAGGCTTAGAAGCTAAACGAATTGCAGAAAATGAGTTTCTTCAAAATGTCACGCCCCAAAATCCGAGGAGCGCGACCGGCGCTCATCCGAGTAAACCCGACTGAGCAAGCCTGTTAGGTTTCATTCTATCCAAATTAATTCATGAATAAATAGGAGATGGACTCCATTAATCAAATTCTATAAACATGTCATTAACGATTTCCATTTCATTTTCATTAGCAACTTCATTCACAATTTTGAAGATATTACAAGTTTCATACGGCATTGCCAAACATCAATATTTCTATTTTAATTCCAACACCCGACACTACCCACAACCTGTATACGGAGCCTCTAAATACAACTGAAGAATAATATTGAAATGTCGGCAACAAGGCTCTGGCTATACCTCAAATACCAAGTACATGATTAACAAATGAAACAGGACCCCGAAATAAAGTGGGGCTCACCAAGTAAGCTGAAAGGATGATGCGGCACTAGCTGCGACCAACACTACCTGCTATAGAAACACCTACATCCATTTAAAGACGTAGAGCCACCGACAAAAGGGACGTTAGTGCCATCGAATAGCACTAGTATGTATAACTAAACACCATCTCATTAGAAAGAACAACCATACAAGGACAAAGAAATCATAAGGATTCAACAAAAGCTTTGAACAATCACTACTTCATCAAATAAAAGGAATCACATAGCTCTAACATAATTTCCATAGCTTTAGTTTGGGGCTTTTACTATTGTTCATCATTATTCACAATACCACCGTTTTCTTGAGCGGAGTCCGATCACGGCCCGATCGGCTAAGCTGTCTCCCCGAGACGTTACCATTATTTCATTCACACTTTCCAGTTTCAATCATCAATACATTACCACTATGTGTATATATATCATGGCATCCGATCACGGCCCGATCAGCTAAGCTATCTCCCCGAGACGTTACCATTTTCCGTTATTCATCTCATGCCAATCTTTGGTTTCGCATGTATTAGTTCATCGGCACTTGGGGCCACAATTATCACATCATACTTGGCACTAGGCCATATTTCATAACTCTCATTCCACATCATTTTCACTTTCAACATCAAACTTGAAAATTTAAGATAATGGGCACATACAAGATCAATTCAAGTTATAAGCATAGGGAGCAATTCTCATGACTCGGCATAATAATCACAATTCAACTTGACTTGAAATCTAGGCAATTTAGCATATAGTTCACATTCTTCACATATCCCCAATTACCAAGAATAGCACATTGAACATATTTGGACATACTTTTCACATATATTCTTGCAACACTAATTCCTTTGAAGCAACAAATACTACGTCACTCAAATTCCGGACTTACAATTTTACATGGACACCATGGGAGCTCAATTTCTAAGAAGAGGGGGTTTTAGCCATACATACCTTATTTAAGCTTTCCTTAAGTTACTACGACGTTCCGAAAATTCTAGCAATCCCAATCTACTTTGAGACATAACAAAATTAACACAAATTAGGAAGGTATTCATGGTTTCAGCTCATTTGAGCATTTTATCAAATACTAGTTGAGCATCTTGATTTCAAATCTCTTTTACAAGGTTTCCTTCATTCCCCAACCCAATCTTTACTTATTTATGTTCAAATATCTTCCCACAAACCTAATTTGTACATGCATGTATACATAATACTATTATACCCAAGAATCATGCCTCAACAACCCATCTTATACCCCAAACTCGAAATTAAAGTATAATGTATAGAACCTTACCTCTTAGATGAAGAACACGTGATTGGGTTCTTTGATTCTTGAAGACTTGAGCAAGAGATGGGTGATTATGAAGCTAGGCCCCTCCTTTCTCTCTCTATATGCTCTCATCTCTCTCTAAAATCCGTAGGAAATGACCCCAAAATGATCCCCAAAGCCTATATATTAAAATGGGGTCGGGTCATGAAAATAGGAAGATCAACCCTCCGAATTCGGGTCAACGGCCGCATAATGGACCGCAGAATGGGTATGCTGGCCGCAGACGCATTGCAAAACCCGGTGCCTAAAACTGGGCTACACTGGTCCAGTTTGCGACCAGATTTGCGATTGCAGATCAATTATGCAGACCGCATAGTGGTTTTGCGATCGCAGATCTGACACAGGATCGCATTTTTTCCAGCCTTTGGTAATTTGATCATAACTTTGTGTAGGAATGTCCAAATGACGAACGGTTTGAAGCGTTGGAAACTAGACTCCAAGATCTTTCATTTGGTAGGTTTTTCATCACATAAGACCTTATATATAGATATTCTCGTTCAATGTGTGGACTTGTGCAAACTCATTTGGAATCTTAGCCTGTTATGAAATTTTCCAATTTGACTTAGGCTTAGGCCTTTCCTTGGGCCCCAAATTACTTACCATAAGACTTGTACACTTATTTACCAAGTCCAATTGATGACCACCATGTTAATAGCACATAAGATATTATAATTATCCTACATGGCATCACGAAATCCTAAATTACTTAGCGATATTTTTCGGGGCCTTACATTCCCCCCCCCCCCCCAGGATCATTCGTCCTCGAATGAGGAGTGGAGTCTGCCCTAAACGCTTAACTTAATATACCTCTTTTCTCACCTACCTCAAGTCCCTAAATTTTGACTATCTCCTAAATTTTTCAGAATTTTCGGCAGAGTCTCCTTTGTAACTAGGCCTATCCGCCTGCTAGAGAACCACCAAAACCATCCTAAAAACACATCCACAACCTGACAAAGCACCACAATGTATATATCAATGACATGAACCTCAGCATTACAAGCACTACATTATCACGATGATACCTGGACATGGACTGCACATTTTTAAATCATAACACCTAGAAGGTACTTTTCAAATCAAAACCAACTGCTATACAATCAAGAGAAAATACCTTATTTCCACAATACTCTGTGCCTTCAATGTGACCTCTTATACTTATAGGCTTTTCCATATCACATCCACGGAAACAACCCCAACCTCCAAACTTATCTAACAAGGATGACAGCTAGATACCTCGCATAAGCTAACTATCCATTAACATTCACCTTCAATAATTTACACCAGGGTGATACACAATTGATCTCCACCTACCTTCTTAGACATAGACATATGAAAACAAAAATTCATGAGGAACGACTATGGGGAAAAATCACACTCCTAGTGCGACCTAATGGGAAATGCGCTTACGTACCCTTCATCGTCAATTCACATAATATCTACAGGGGAAAATTTGAGAATAACCGGTTCACCCTCCTGAATTCTAAATCTCTATGCGATCACCCAAACTAAACTCGTGGTGACCTTCACGATTACTCTAAGATGTGCTATAATAAATTGACCATAGAATTACCTACTAAATGTATGTGATCACAGGGTGACTTTGACACGTCAAAACCTTTAATACCAAATAGATCCACTACAGTAAGGAGCAACGGAGTTCAAGATTGGGCTGGAATTATTCAGGAATCCATTTATGCGCCGAGCAGAGTATTTCATGAGGTTACATACTAAGTGACACAAGGATTTCTATTAATGATGCTGACATGGTTTAGTCCAGGTGACTACATCAATTATCAGATAAATGAAGCATAGTGGTAACTAATATTCTTAGATAAGGTGGATACCATGTATGTGAACTTGAGATTTTTAAAGAAGTGACCCGATTTGATATGCCAGTTGTGTCCCTGAGCGTAAGGTAAGTAGTTGAGCTCAAATGGTAAGACTCTTGCAACATGGGTGTGATTCATGCCGCAAATAAAATACGTGGAATTTGAGTTCACTCCTAACAATAAGCGACACAAGGACTCTATGCCACAAGCGCATGAGGATGGAAAAGAAGTCAAATACTTATGAGATTATCATAATTCGAACAATATAACCCTTCCTAAGGCGGTGGAATGCCAGAGGAAGCAAAATTTCCTGCACATGACAATGACGTTGTCAATGATCCTAGAAGCCGAGTGAGCAGAAGGCCACGTAACCCATCCAATCCGACCCATTTAAGACTTTTGAAAAGGGGACACACTTTGGTTTGAAATCATGGAAATTTAAGCTTGAACATTAAGGAAAATCATTACTTTTGAAACCCATGAGACAAGCCCTCGTAGTCCAAGAAAATCGTCAACAATGGCAAGAAAGTACTTAAAACCAGTACGAGTTGGTATAAAACAAGGCCTCAAAGTACCCACATGGATAAGTTTGAAAGAATGAGAAGTCTTAATGCATTTATCGGGGACAAGTAACCTAGGTTATCTTGTCACATGGACAAGTAGAGCAGGTACATGATTGTTTAGGAAAACATCTCATAAGGAGTACGAGCAATATCTTTTTATTTTAACAAAAGGGACATACCTCGACCCTTGAAGCCATAAGGCATAAAATTAGATTCACGAGGAGAGTTACAAGATGAAAATAGATAGTAAGGCAGAACAACTAAGAGCACCGCTTGGAATCGACAGGCTTAAACAGAGTTGAAGACATTAGAAGTCTGTAGAAAAGGGAAAATTTGCCCACTCTCAGGGCGCTTGTAGAGTACATAAAAGTGAGGTTAATTAAATCAGATCATATAGTTGGATAACTAGTCGAGACATTGAGATAATATCGCATTGAAGAATTACAGGTAAACAACACATGATGCAAGACAAATTAAAAGAAAGTGAGAGAGCCTTATGGAAGTAACCTTTACATTGTAACCACTACGAATGGTGGCAATATAAAGCGATTACGAGAAGCTACATTTTTTAAAGAAGATCTCTGTAAGTAGTCATGTATAGCTCCAGAATTCAAAAATCCAATTATGTTTAGCAACTCAACTTCACAATGAAGCACTACAGAACACTTCTACACAACCAACTATTACCAGCCAAATTGAGAGACGCTATGAGACTTGACTGAGAGAAAAAGCTTTGGCATACGAATGTGTTACTAGGTGTATTGCTCCTTGGTCAACCCAAAACAAAAAGGCGAGAGTTAGACTGATAAGCAGATTGTTGAACTAGCACATGTGTAGATAATCCATTGTCGAAAGGAGATCATTCAATCTCAGCAATTGCGACATGCTATCAACCCTTGATGAACTTGAAGTGAGGTGGGAACCCAACGCGATAGTATAAAATGATCATGGAAGGTTTGCAGATGTTCATAATGAGTTCTCCATGGATTTTCACTTGAGAACTACCCAGATGCTAATGAAAGATAGAAAAACATGAGAAACAGGCGTTGTGCTATAATAACCCCCAAAGGTGTGCTTGGTCTTGACGGAGATCCTAGTAAGGGTCCTTTCGAGAAAGGAAGTGTTATAATGACTCATAGAAGGATATGTTCTCTCATGGTTATCGAACAAGTGTGGGGAAACTATCACAATGAATTCACTAACTAAAGAACACAATTATCACATGTTATGGAGGTGTAAAGAGAAAATAAACATTTGTTATACGTTGGACATGCTTCTGCTATATTAACTCCCAACTGCAATATACGACCATGCCACGAACAACCACCGTACTAGGACAAAGTGAGCTACTTACTGCGGGATGTCCCAAGTGGACACGAAAGTTATGGCGACACAAGATCTTCCTATGACGGGGATGTGAGGATCTCAATTTTCAGAGAGACTTTATGCACACAGTGACCATTTCGATTGACATCCACTCATGTGAGGTGTTAAGGTATGCCCTTATGTTACTAGACTGTGAGAAGCTTTCATGATGATATTCGCAAGAGAGTAGATTGACTGTTCAAACCATATAAGCCATATACACAACTGAGTAAAAGAGTGACTCGAGAAGGATCGCAACGCTGGGATGCTATGCATGGAACTTGACACCACATAGGTAAACTTTATGATTGTGCATGTATAGACACAAGCGAGTAGATATTGTCCATTTAAATAAAAAGATTCTGTAAGAAATTCATCGGATATAGTCCCTTGTTGAGAAATTAGGGAAGCAAGACGAAAGTATTAATCCTAGAGTCATAACTCCATTCAAGGACACAATTATAGAACTTAATTCCGCAAGAAAGTAAATAAGAGAATTCGTAATATAGTGGATTCACGAATAATGCTTCTCGTTCAAAGAGTCGATACATGTAATGTTTTGTTATTCAACACCTTATTAAGACCATGTTTATGAGAATTCTTCAACATGGATGTACATATACAACGAGTAGAAATTTTAATTTGACTCACTTAATGACTTTAGGTTGATAGGGCAAATAGCTTAATCGATACCCCTCGACTCCACATCTCTAACGTACATAGGTAACATGCTGATATACTACATGATCTGGTGGTGCAGAGACATTAATCGGAACAAGGGTACTCCCCTTAGCAACAAGTTCTACTCATCCCTCCATGGATCGATATATTCTCCTAACAAACGCTTGGGCAATCTCCCTCAGATTCAGTGGTAGGGTAATTCCCTCCTTAATGCTTCAAACTCGTGGATTAAGGTATCATGATTAGTCATATAGAGAATAAGACATAGCGAGGAAACTAGCTCCCTATCTTGGGTTATACAGCACGATCTAGAGTATCAAAGAAGGGTGAAATTCCTAAATATCTGAATAGCCTCCAACTTATAGATGTGGTCGACTACACACTGATAAGAAGGACTCTACTAGACACGGCTCCGAGACATCCTAGGACACTTTAAAACCTTAGGCTTTGATACCAAGTTTGTCACGCCCCAAAATCTGAGGAGCGCGACCGGCGCTCAACCGAGTAAACACGACTAAGCAAGCCTGTTAGGTTTTATTCTATCCAAATTAATTCATGAATAAATAGGAGATGGACTCCATTAATCAAACTCTATAAACATGTCATTAACGATTTCCATTTCATTTTCATTTGCAACTTCGTTCACAATTTTGAAGATATTACAAGTTTTATACATCATTGCCAAACATCAATATTTCTATTTTAATTCCAATATCCGACACTACCCACAACCTGTCTACGGAGCCTCTAAATACAACTAAAGAATAATAATGAAATGCCGGAAACAAGGCTCCGGCTATACCTCAAATACAAAGTACATGATTAACAAATTAAACAGGACCCCGAAATGAAGTGGGGCTCACCAAGTAAGCTGAAGGGATGATGCGACACTAGCTGCGACCAACACTGCCTGCTATAGAAACACCTACATCCATTTAAAGACGTAGCGCCCCCGGCAAAAGGGACGTTAGTGCCATCGAATAGCACTAGTATGTATAACTAAACACCATCTCATTAGAAAGAACAACCATACAAGGACAAAGAAATCATAAGGATTCAACAAAATCTTTGAACAAACACTACATCATCAAATAAAAGGAATCACATAGCTCTCACATAATTTCCTAGCTTTAGTTTGGGGCTTTTAGTACTGTTCATCATTATTCACAATACCACCGCTTTCTTGAGCGAAGTCCGATCACGGCCCGATCGGCTAAGCCGTCTCCCCGAGACGTTACCATTATTTCATTCACAATTTCTAGTTTCACTCATCAATACATTACCGCCATGTGTATATATATCATGGTGTCCGATCACGGCCCGATCGGCTAAGCTGTCTCCCCGAGACGTTACCATTTTCCGTTATTCATCTCACGCCAATCTTTGGTTTCACATGTATTAGTTCATCGGCACTTGGGGCCACAATTATCGCATCATACTTGGCACTATGCCATATTTCATAACTCTCATTCCACATCACTTTCACTTTCAACATCAAACTTGCAAATTTAAGATAATAGGCACATACAAGAGCAATTCAAGTTATAAGCATATGGAGGAAGTCTCATGACTCGGCATAATAATCACAATTCAACTTGACTTGAATTCTAGGCAATTTAGCATATCGTTCACATTCTTCACATATCCCCAATTACCAAGAATAGCACATCGAACATATTTGGACACACTTTTCACATATATTCTTGCAACACTAATTCCTTTGAAGGACAAATACTACGTCAATCAAATTCCGGACATACAATTTTACATGGACACCATGGGAGCTCAATTTCTAAGAAGAGGGGGTTTTAGCCATACATACCTTGTTTAAGCTTTCCTTAAGTTACTACGACGTTCCAAAAATTCTAGAAATCCCAATCTACTTTGAGACATAACAAAATTAACACAAATTAGTAAGGATTCATGGTTTCAGCTCATTTGAGCATTTTATCAAATACTAGCTGAGCATCTTGATTTCAAATCTCTTTTACAAGGTTTCCTTCATTCCCCAACCCAATCTTTACTTATTTATGTTCAACAATCTTCCCACAAACCTAATTTGTACATGCATGTATACATAATACTATTATACCCAAGAATCATGCCTCAATAACCCATCTTATACCCCAAGCTCGAAATTAAAGTCTAATGTATAGAACCTTACCTCTTAGATGAAGAATATGTGATTGGGTTCTTCGATTCGTGAAGACTTGAGCAAGAGATGGGTGATTATGAAGCTAGGCCCCTCCTTTCCCTCTCTATATGCTCTCATCTCTCTCTAAAATCTGTAGGAAATTGTGACGACCCAACCCGTCGTCACGTGTGTTACCGCCTCGTTTCCCCCATTTTCTGCTTCTTTATGCTTCATTATCAGTGTTGGGTGGGAACGAGTTGATTTGGATTGATTTTAGTAGGAAATGAGACACTTAGTCTCTTTAAGGAAGGTTTGTTTTGGAAAAGTCAACCGGACATTGACTTATGTGTTAGAGGGTTCGGATATGAATTCTGATGATTTGGTTAGCTTCGGGGGATGATTTGTGACTTAGGAGTGTGATCGGAATTGATTTTGGAGGTCCGGTGTAGAATTTAGGCTTGAATTGGCGAAGTTAGTATTTTGGCGAATTCCGGTTGATAGGTGAGAATTTGATCCGAGGGTCGAAATGGAATTCCGAGAGCTGCAGTAGCTCCGTTAGGTTATTTGGGATGTGTGTGCAAAATTTCAGTTGAATCGGAGGTATTTTGGTTGGGTTTTTGATCGAATGCAAGTTTCGGAAGATTTGGATGAACTTAGGCTTGAATTTGCTGCAACATGATGGTTTAGGTGTTATTTGTGGTGTTTTGATGATTCGAGCAAGTTTGAATAAGGTGTTGGATCATGTTTGTATTTTTGGTTGAGGTCCCGGGAGCCTCGGGATGATTTCGGATGGCTATCGGGGAGTTTTGAGCCTTGGTGAATTGCAGGCTTCTGCTGGTATCTGGTATTTTCGCACCTGCGGTTATGGGACTGCAGGTGCGGTTTTGCAGAAGCGGAGGAGAAAGCCACAGAAGCGGTTTTGGGTCTTGAGGCAGTTTCCGCAGAAGCGGAAGGGTGGACTGCAGGAGCGGTTCCGCTGGTGCGGAATTTGGAGCCGCAGAAGCGGCCGGGTGCTTTAAGTGGAAGTCCGCAGAAGCGGATGGAGCGACCGCAGAAGCGGTCCCGCATAAGCAGAAATGGGACCGCAGAAGCGAGAAAGACTGGGCAGAATATTTAATTGGTCTTCTTCGCGAAATTTCAAAGGGTTTCATAATTTTCACTTCGGACTTGGAGAAATTGGGCGAGTTGGAAGTGAGAAATCAAGGGACTTCATTGAGGTAAGGATTTCTGAGTCTAAAACATGATTTTATGGTGCAAATACATGAATTAAGACTGAAGAATTAAGGGAATCAAGGGTAAAAAAAGGTGATTAGGGCTTGAAACTTAAGAGAGCTAAAATGGGGATTTGAGGGGTCATTTAGACTCCGATTTTGGTGTTTTTTATATGTATAGACTCGTGGCGAGATAAGGAATCCGTTGATGGTAAATTTTTTGATTTTCAAGAAGCGGGACCGGGGCTCAGGTTTTTGCTAATTTCGAGATTTTAGCTATTTTTCGATTATTTTCAATTGGGAATTGTTCCATTGGCATAATGTGATGTATTCGTTGTGGTTTTGATCAGATTCGGTGCACGAGGAGGTCAATTCGAAAGGCAAGGGCATAGCGAGCTAGGATTTTTGGCCGGCTTGAGGTGAGTAATAGATGTAAATGTTGTTCTGAGGGTTTGAAACCTCGTGTTTGCACACCGTAGTGCTATACTGAGGTGACTTGCACGTCAGGTAGCGAGCGTGGGGTAGAGCACCGTTGGGGATTGTGACTTGGTCTGTCCCGGTAGATGAATATACTGCGTATTTGACTGAAAATTCACTTATTATCATCTTAATTGAACTGATTGCTATATTTGGGCTTCGTGCCAATTGATTGAATCCTTCAGGGATTGTTTTTATTGGGTTCTTACCATTTTTACATATCATTGAACTCAGTCCTGGTAGTTAATATTGTTTTGCAAACTCAGCCACTTTTCTTAATCTTGAAACTTAATTAATATTTTTAATGAAGTTTGGGCTGAATATTTCTATATAATTGTGCCCGAGGGGCTTATGTGATCTTGGACTGAGCATGGGATCGGGCTGCACACCGCAGCGGTATGATATTAATATTGATATGAGGCTGAGGGCCTAGTTGATGCCACGATATGGCTTATTATTGCCCTTGGGTCGTAAGGGGCCCCTCCCGGAGTCTGCACACCCCCAGTGAGCGCCGTCGACGATAAATAAATGGAGCGGGCTGCACGCCGCAGCGGGTACTGGAGAGTACCGGTCTATGTGTTGCATTGCATACTATTAATTATCATTTATTTACTTATCTGTTGTGATATTTCTATAATTGTTTTCACTGTTTTACTGGATTTTATGCTGCTGGGTTCAAATTGCTGTATTTATAGAATTACTGTGTGCCTACTCAGGATTTCTTATTCTCAGTCTTTATTTATGTTTATTACTCACTGAGTTGGAAGTACTCACTTTACTCCCTGCTCCTCGTGTGCAGATTCAGGTGCACCCGACTGAGACAGAGTGAGACTTTCTCTGTCGAGCATC